>NC_079165.1:35309795-35609795 GCF_947568905.1 Ostrea edulis | reverse complement strand
GTAGCATTGAAATCCCTCATTCTAAAACTTTACTGCAACACATATATATTTCGTATTTAGTCAATAAATTAATGATATTGAACGACTGCAACAAATGGATGATTAGAATGCGACATGTTGGTACCAGTTGGTGGTCTAATTTTGTTGTGCCATCTTTTTACTTCATCTTCCTACAAGTTTTCTTTTTCTTGTCGTTGATGCACATCTTTATAGTTTGTTTTAGCTAAGGCATTACACAATTGATGATTTACTTATGTAATCTCTTTATACAGTTCGTATGATGTTTGATCCCTTTGTATTTAGTTGTATGTTCTTTCAAGTCATTTATAATAATTAAATGACAATTTTATCTTGGAAAGTGTCCAGTTTCATGTTATCATCTAATTCAGCAAAAACTAGTATCAGTGAGCCTGCAAGCTATTTTGAGACATAAAATACTTTCTATGAAAGGTGAAGATAACGAACATTGAATCCTTAAGTTTTTAAGGTCAACATACATATTTTCCTTAAAGTTTTAAAAAAAAAAAAATCTTTGACCGTCCTCTAATTGGCTTACAATTCTTTTTACTCCTCCCCAAAAATGCTAGATGTTACTAATGCTCATTTATATTCTTAAAAACGTTGCATCGATTTAGAATTGCATTATTTGGATACAAGATATTTAATGTTAATCAATTTCTTTATTGCGTAAAATTCGAAACAAAAAATATCTTAAGGCCAAAAAGAGTTGACGATTTCCTGACATACAACTGTTGATTCATATGAAAGAAATGCGTACAGGATTATTAAAAACATTATACTGTATTTCATTTTAATTAAATATTTGTGAAAATACCATATCGATATGGGGAAATGAGTTACAGACATTTCTCTCGATATCACTATTTATACAATCTAAACAACAATTTGATTCAAAATAAAAATGGACCAACTTACCTTAGAGAATAGCTAGGTTAGCGAAATTTGGTGGAAAATGTCTTGATAATGTGGTTTAAATACTTTTCCTTTTAAGAAATCCTGAGAACATCATTATACCCAATTTGCAGAAAACCTTTCCTTCTACCTGACCTCTGACCCAGGGAAATGGTGATTGTCGCTCAATATATTTTCGTTTCTTTCTTGTTCTGGTTTATTAACCAAATCTCCAGATCGATTGTTTCTTATATGTATTAAGCCTCTTAAAGACATCACACTCAAGTCACACTAAGTGATCACTCAATAGACTCTGAAGAGGCTTCTTATCATTTCTCAATACTCTTAAGAACACGCTTGTCACTATCAAATTATTATTTTCACTAAAGTTTTTTTGCTTTGATCTGCACCAAGTAATCTGAGAAAATTAATTAGCGGTTTAGCTAGGTTTTGATATTGCTTCCGCGTCACATGATGGTTGACTGTTTTTGCTTTTATTCTACAAAAACTCTTCCCCTGAGAAATATTTACAGATGATCAGGTAAAATCACAGGAAGGGAAGTATGCTTTAAAAACGTGATCTCCATTGATATAAATGTTAACAGTTTAATACAAATATAATTGTGTATGTGTATGGTATATTAACTTAATTCACTCACTATTGATTCAATAATAAACCTGTCCAAGTCAAATCAACGTGATTTCTCCAATCTAGCCATGCTATATCATGAAGAAAGAGAAGTCGATATATTTAGTTATTGGCGCCTACAGACAGAGATTCTAGTGAAAATCATATTTGTAAACTCTTTGTTACCAATTAGGAACTGTGTCTGTCACTATAACAAACACTGAGAGGGCTCTGTCCATGCTTGGTTTCTGTCGTAGGAGCCTCTACTTACAAATCTCTATTTATTTCATAGAAATGGTTACTTTGTAACATTCAGTATTAACACGGGGGGAGGGGGGGATTATTACAAATACTCTAAAAACATGATTTAATCGAAAACGAAACGCAACCATAAATTTCGATCTACATGAAGATCAGCGCATGTGGAACAGGGATATGCTATTACATGTACAACTTGGAAAACATTCAAATTGCGTCAAAATTTAATTTACATGTAAATTTTGGCCAAAGTTTGAAAGCAGTGTCAATCCAAAGGAACTATATGTTGTTGAATATTAGAGCTCACGGCGAGTGTGACCGGTCGACAGGGGATGCTTACTCCTTCTAGGCAACTGATCCCACCTCTGGTATATCTCGGGGTCCGTGTTTGTCCAACTCTCTATTTTGTATTGCTTATAGGAGTTATGAGATTGATCACTGTTCGTTATCTTCACCTTTCATAATAAAATTTGCAATAATTATACCTGTAAGGATGCATAATAGATTATGCTATTTGACCCATATGATATATATACCCCTATAGCATTTGGATACCCTACAATGAGACATTCAGACAGATTTGCATCAGATGTTGCAATTGACCTAACTGATAATTTTAGATGAGTGACAAAGTTAGGGGGTAGGGGCGAGTTCAATTACCTGTACATTTGTAACTTTCTATGTACAGTGATGGAACTTGCATTATACCTGTAAGGATATACTTGCTTCAGATGCTGCAATTGACTTACATTTTGAATTATCATGAATAACCAAGTTTTGGAAAGCAGGCTCAAATGACCGATTCCCTGTTCGATGAACGGATACACACTTATTCGGAACACCTAACTACATCATTTTATCTTTTGTAAAGTTCTGATAATTACTTGATAGAATCATGAATATTCATTATAAAATGGAATTACATTGGTGGAGTTCGATTGCAAACTATAGTCACAAAAGTAAAACTATAGTTCACCCGAACGTGCTTTAGTTTGCCGGAAGTGAATGAGTCTAGTCGAAAATTACTAACTATTCTATCACGTACTAGCGGTCTAGTTCAAAGATGGCGGACAAAGTGTGAAAAGTAGTTTGAGCACGTTAGCAGATTAGATTTTGAGGAATATATGACAGAAATCACAGAGGTGCATGTTTTCAGTTATTTTAGTCAATTTTACTCATTTAGGCCCATGCTTTAAAATTTACTCTTGTCCAAAGCATGGTAAAATGCAATGAAGTCAGTCCTTCTCCACTTGGAAAGCGAGCTTAATAAATGCAATATAAAAATATTCTAGATTAAATGATTCATAATTTTGGGAAAATTTTCGATCCCAGAAAACATGGTTATCGAGAAACAAGCTGTAGCCAGTAGATTTATGCTGGTACATCTGTGATTCTTCAACGCCATTATCGAAAACTACTTTGCAAAATTGACAATTCCACAACTGATTTGTTGCAGACAGCCATATTTTTATTTCTGAACTAAACTAAACTTCGTTCGCGTGCACTAGTTGACTAGACATGCGTAAACTAAACTTCCGCACTAGACTATAGTTAACACGCGAACTCCACCATTGATTGCTCAATGTGATTACTCAAATGGGTTTGGCAATTTACATTTGGTGGCATTCTTATTTTTGATGTGCCATCTTTTCGCTGTATACTTTCTGTAGTTTGTATTTTTGTGCAAATATATTGTACATCTGTAATTTTAGAGCATCAGCATATTGAAGTAACATTTTGTATTGTATGATTAACTATTAGTCTGATCTCCTATTATGGTTTATATATTTTTCATCATTTTTTCAATAAATGACATTGTTCATCACTACATTAGCGTTGATTTAATTAATCCTTACTCAGCAAAAACAGAGCTGTGGTGAGATTGTGCAGCATGAAGAAGCATAAATTGCATAAGCCATTAGAAGTTAACTGGTTTCCGGTTTATGTTAGCACACGACAACAATCATGGCTGAATGTTGTATCAATTTCATCTGGTTTTAATGTTTGCATTGGTATAACATTGTTTGTATTGGTATAATAAAACAGTTAATCTACATCATTCTGGGAGTCAGCTAAATTCCAGTTATCCACGAGGAAGCCGGTTTCCCTTCGCCTCGGGAAATAGGCTTGCTCTCGGGGAGCTGGCCTACATTGAATCTTGCTGATTCTCTCAATGGTATACTTTAACTGTATATACAATGTCATGGAATCGCGTCAATGTCGTGGACTGGTAATTCATATGATTTGGATCCAATCGAGAATTTTTCGAATGTTATAAAAGAGGAAGTTAGGCGCAAGATGCCAATTATGTATATTGACTTGTGGGATGAAATGTTCTATATTTAGTGAAATTGACAAAGAATTGAGAATCTGATTGTGTTTGGAACCCATATTTTCGCATGTTGTTCCTATCATTTATATTATCCCAAAAATATTAATATAATATGAAGCGGAGCAAATATTGATGCAAAATGACGCAGTGTACGCGACAAAAAATAATTAGTGTTGTTACGTGCAGTCCACTTCCATCTTTACTGTCTCATATAGAAAGGTGTCGAATATTTGCATTATGACGTAAACTGTAGTTGAATGAAATACTTTTGTTTGAAATAGCTAATTATAAACTAGCAACTGTGCTAGTCAGTTTCTTTGGGCTTATATGCGTAGAACTAATGTAAAATTTTCCCCAACTGCATTTATCAACTATTCCTGGCTTCTCTACTACATGTATTTGTAACAGAAAATGATTCTCCATAATTATACGCAGTGGTACGGAATATCAAGCGTAGTGTGAGGGTTGTGTGTAGCTGATGTGATTTCTTTTGAAATATTTTCCATACATGTAACAACGTACACGTATGTGTTTTGCTCCATTTCTTTGTGAGCGCGCTACCTTTTATCTTGTCTGAAGTATTTCTATTCTGAACCTCCCACGAAAGAAAAAGTTGAAATCATCAAAGGTATTGCTTTATTATTGTGTCAAAGCCACTATCAGAACTATGTAGAATGCACTGTGATTATTGATATTTTACTGAATATTGAACCACTACTAATCATTATAGAAAAGCTTTCGATAAAAACGTGAGGATAACGAACAGTGATCAATCTCATAATTTCTATAAAGAATACAAAATTAAGAGTAGGATGAACACAGACCCCTGGATATATAAGAGGTGGGATCAGGTGTATAGGAGGAGTAAGCATCCCCTGTTTACCGGTCACACCTGCCGTGAACCCTATATAATGAACAGGTAAATGACGTAATCCGTAGTCAAAGTATGTAAGGAATGGCCTAACAATGAATATGAAACACTTTAGACAGCATTCGACCTAGTGACAGATTGTATTGGTAACTTAGATCGTTATAATGACCACAGAATTTGCGAAATGCTGACTTTAAAACGAGACTTGAAACCCCTGTAACATCAACTTGCTTGTCAGTAGCCTGCCTCGATTTAAAAACTGATCATACGCAGAAAAAGTCCTTGTGTATCAAATCACTCGAGAGACATAAACACAATATGCAGATGATAATGAAATATTCCTTCATAAATATGGGAAGTTGACGAGCTGACATCCCGTTTGTCGTAGGGTTGAGTTCTTAGTTTGCCGTTAATATCTATATTCAATAAAATATGCAAGTAAGAAGCAGATATGAAAGCCTTTGTGATGTCCAAAAATTTCGAGTTCACTGTGATATATAGAATCGACGTATGAATGAAAATAAGTATTGTTGATAGAAATTGTTAATAGAAAAAACGTCGTTGATATATCTAAATCTCGAATTGAAGGCCACAGCAAGATATTATTTTTTTCTCATATAAAAGCTTCTGAATGTCTCGTAAGAATACTACTAAAGTTGTGCAATTCATGCCAATGGAAATTCCATCAGATTGTTGGAAGATCTGATCACCATAGACGACGTAGATGTAGTCAATGAGGAACTCCCACATCTTTTTAACATCACCTTCAGAGTGGTGTTCAACAAAGTAATGTTTTGGACGACTGATCACAAGATATATATATATATATATATATATATATATATATATATATATATTGTATTTGACCTTGTATCCATGTTGTGGATCCAACACTTTTAGGTATCGGGTGTTGTTGAAACTTAGTGCTTTTATATTTATATATATGTAAAACTTATACGGTACCAAGGTCAAATACCAAAAAATATACAAAGCACTAAATATACAAACTACAAAGCACTATATATATATATATATATATATATATATATATATATATATATATATATATATATATATACTTTTTCCATTTTCATTGAATAAGAAGCTGTCTATGTTGTCAAAAAGCCTAGTATTTCTATATCGTGAGGAATGGTCGTGTAAAGTGTTGAAAAGTCATATGTTTTGATGTTGTTGGTTTGGGGAAAGTTGTGATTTCAAATTTGCTAAAATTTCTTTGGAATTATTTTTGGTAGAATCCACATTTGTTTTACAATACTTCTCGCACATGTGATGACAGAATACGTTTGTCCTTCATAGCAGTTAATATTTCAGTGAAGAGCAACGATAGAGGAGTGATAGAATTTTGAATGGATCAATGTTTGTAAGGGTTTTTGTAAAGTTTAGGAATTCAGTGTAGGTATAATAACTCATATCCATTCGTCCCATTGACTGGGATATTAAATGTGTTTAAAACTAAGCTGTGATTTAGAAGAATTTCATCGTTTGAAAGGGAACTTGTATGTACAAATAGGATTACCAAATGTGGAATTAATCAAAATCAATCCAAAGCTTGTTTAAAATGCAATTGTAATAAAGAACCTTAAGCTTGCAATCAAAGGCAACCAATACATATTCCTCATGTAACCTATCTAATTCTTTTATCATTTCTGGTTTACTAAACACAGAAGGATAGATGGTAAGCACTTTTGTTTTGATGTGTCTAATACGTGATTTTAATACATGTATTCCTCTTATACTTTTTATCAATTGTGACAAGGTTTCAAATTATTCCTAACGGTATGTTGGAATTCCAATGAGCACTAATTGTGCTCCATTATTAGTTGGCCTGTTTTATATTTTTACGAGGCAGATTTTATTCAAAAGCTTTTATATGAGAAGAAAAATCCATTCTATATTTAGATATATCAACGATGTTCATCTATCAACAATGATAATTTTTATTCATAACTTGATTCGATATATCCCAGTGAACTCGAAGTAAAAGGTATCTTCCACATCTGCTTTCTACTTAATTTTTTTTATTGAACATAGATGTTAACGGCAAACTAACAACTCAACTTTATGACAAACATGATGACTTCAGCTTCCCATATTTATGTAGCAATATTCCATTATCACCTGTATATGGTGTTTACGTCGCTCAACTGATTCGATACGCAAGACTCTTTTTCTGTGTATGGTCAGTTCTTAAATCGAGACATACTACTGACAAACAAGTTGATGTTACGGGTGATTCAATTGTCTCGTTTAAAGTAAGCATTTCGTAAATCTCATTGTCCTTATAATGATCTAATTTCCCACTAGAACCTGTCATTGAATGAAATATTGTCTGACATGTTTCATACCAGTTGAGGCAATTCTTCACACACTGATATTGACTACAGATAACTCAACTTACCCGATCGAGATTTAGGGCTCAAGGCGGTCGTGACCGGTAGGCAGGGAATGCTTATACCTCCTAGATACATTATCCCCCTCTGGCAGGTCCAGGGATCCGTGTTTGCCCTACTTTTGGTTATAAATACAGGATGAAAAAAGACAGCGAAAGATGTTTCCTTAACATGAACTGACTTTGCTTTAATATGAATATTGCTGTGTCCCTGTCATGCGACCACCATACTATTGTATTGAATTATGCTAGTAAGGTTTGATAACATTTCGACCATATGTATTAATTTCATGACGCATCTCGAATTTTGAAGTCGGGGCGAGTCGGGATCGCCTATCAGTAGAGTATGGTCGGGGGCAAAAGGTACACTTTAGGGTAATCCTGCTGGTCCCACAATCTGTTCCACTGGAACCAGTACGAAACTTCCACGATTAAAATAGCAAACCTTGTCTTTTAAGAATACTTAGTGGCTTTGTGCAAATGCTCGGAAAGTATTATACAATGCATACAATTGATTTCCTTGCAATGTAATACAAAACAAATCGTGGACAACGCGACAGGGAATCTTGCACGCCTCATGTTATCGGACTGAGAATGTAAAATACCCGTGATAGATTTTTACATCGTACATAACATGAAAGACCTACATCTGTCCAGTGCAAGTCCCGGAAGATTAAAGCAAATTGAGTTTCCTGTCTCAAAATCGTTTAAGGTATCTGTACAACTACTGCAGGGGCCGTTATGCACCCTTGTGGGGATCTGGCAATCCTAGGTATGACGCGTCCGTGGGCACACAGTCAGTATAAATTCAGATACATCGGCAGAGCTATAGCTCCGCGTTAAAATCTACCGATGTGTCGGTTCCCGCAAGATCGCCAAGACACCTTGATGACGCCTTAAAATTTTACCAATTTTCTGATACACAAACCCATTGAATGATCCCGATGTGTCATGCAGCTAGAGGAAAGAATGCTGTGTATGTAGCCCTGGAAAGTTTGTTAATGAAGCAATTTTTTCCCATTTCGCCACTTTTTTCATAAACAGCAAGTCTTGTCATAATACAATCATAAGGTTGTACAAAATTACAGTATCTATACTACAGATATTTGTTCCTTTTACATGTATATTGTTCTTTCGAGGTTGGTCGTCTAGTCCGAGTACTAATTATAGTCACTTTATTAATCAAATGAAAATCATTCGCGGATCCAGCAGAGAGTTAGGGAGAGTCCGAACCCCCTGCAATTTTTAAATATAAATCGTAGAGCTCCTGTCATCTAAAGCTACGATTCTCCACCAATGAAATACTAGTATTCGTAGCGATTCGCAATTTGTCGGAGAATCAATCGTGAGACATCTTCATAATTCGTAATTGTTAGGCTGTTCTTGGCATACTGATTTTGACTACGGATAACTCGGTTTACCTGATCAAGATAGAGGGCTTATGGCGGATGTGACCGGTCGACAGGAGATGCTTATTCCTTCAAGGCACCTGATCCCACTTCTGGTATATCCCGGGGTCCGTGTTTGCCCAACTCTCTGTCTTGTATTGCTTATGAAAGGCGAAGATAACGAACAGTGATCAATCTCATAACTCCTATAAGCAATACAATATATAGAAGTTATGAGATTGATCACTGTTCGTTATCTTCACCTTTCAGTGAATTGCCAAGCATGGCGACAGTTTTGATAATGTTCAAAATTATCATAGCCCACTTACGATTATATCAGCTGCGGTATACTAGGGTTAGGGCCCTAAAATGTCTCTCCCCCAACGGCATGGGGCTATCATACATGTACAAAGTCGCTCACCTCATTTACGTACGGTCATTGTAGTTCTATAGCAGAGCGCACATTACTATTGTGGCGAATAATGGATATTTTTAACTGTTAAACTTTTGTAGATAATAGTAGCATAATTCGTGACAGGTGATCAATAACGTTACGCTTAGCACGGAGTAACCGAGGTGGCGAAAATTGGAATGATGTGGTACTTGTCCAATACAGAAGAAGGAATTTAATATTATTGTCGCCTTTGTATAACACTCATATACACAAGTCTAGATATAACGTACACTCACACAAACTATCAATTCAGTTACCAAAAATTAGTTTGATGGATAGGTGTTGGCAGAGAAATGTAGACCATCGTAGACCATCGTGAATTCAAAATGGCGTGACATCATCCACCTCCATCCCTCGTCCTGCCTGAATGTCTAATGATATCAATCACAATATTTACCATTCTTCTTTGCTCTATTGTTAATCATTAATTGTGTAAATTTAGATGAATTGTAATGTTATAAATAGATTATGATCTGTTTGCAGATGGTGTTTTCTATTTCACAGCAACAATTGAACATGACTCGATACTATTCAACGCAATGTTGATGATTGGGAGCGCCAGCGCACCAACTATGTTATTATTTTCTGTTTTAGATTATGACCTCATAGACTTCCTAATTTTCTACAATCTCGGTGAATATTGCCTGAAATGTTATTTTACCTAGAGAACAATGGCGACGCACGGAATCAAAATTATGCAATAGTTCTCATCCCTTCTGAACTCTGCTGTATGGTTTCAAGTTCATGTGTCAATGATGCGTAAAGCATTTGGCAGTACTTTCTATGATGTCAGAAAATATGATCCGGACGGGCCACGTGTCGATGCTGAAACGAAAGGTGTCAATTTTCCTTGATGTAAAATATCTGTTTGTCGTATTAAGCAAATCATATTAACAAAATGAAACTGTAAATTTTCTGAAATATTAGTCAGTGAAATGTCACGAGAACCCAAAAGAAACCAACTTTAGACTTTTCCGTCAATCAAACAATCACGTGACCACCAATCTTTGCTGTTTCATCAAATGTTGTCACTTGTAAATCTGTATCTTATAGATCTGAACACATTCTACAGTCAGTCCAGGTGATGTTGATAAAATATAAACCATGAAGTGTGATTTTACTGTCATTGTTGGAGGAGATGACGATTATCTGCCATGTAGGAAAATTTCCTACAATATTCGACCGTCATATCCCCAAAAATGACGAAACTCCACACATTATTGTATTATCTATTCACGTAAAAAAGTCACGTTGTCCCGAACATTGGACATTTGGTGTTCGTGTCCTCTGTCATTCTTGTGCTTCACATACTTGTACTTATTATCACTAATCCCGCATACGTTAGTAGTTATTCTCACTAACCTGCAATCCCGTGTGGATCCGGGATAGAATAGGTCCTTAGTACCCCTTGCTTGTCGTAAGAGGAGACTAACTGAGGCGGTCCTTCGGATGCGACCCGAGATCCCGTGTCACAGCAGGTGTGGCACGATAAAGATCCCTCCCTGCTCAAAGGCCGTAAGCGCCGAGCATAGGCCGAAATGCAACCCTTCGCCGGTGTAGAGGCAAATTTTGACTCCCATAGAATAATGACCGGGGGTCATTTTTCGACGTCGAAAAGTGATGCGGGTTTTTTCCAGTTGTAATTGGTCATGGAACCTACAGTGGGTTTTCCTCAAATTTAATGAACTAGTTCTTACTTTTATTTTATTAATCATGAAAAAAAATTTACACATGGAATAAATTTGATAAGAGGAGCAGCAGGAACGATAACTCTGGGTAAATAATGACCTGAAAACCCGTATCAACTCCTTTAAAATAAATCAATCTGCTAAGAAAGGGAGGGGGGGGATCATTTTCCTACGGGGGTCATTATTTTTCAGGTATGACACGCAAATTAATTACCCCTGGGTCTTCTTTCTATAAAATTATCCAATTTTTCTACGGCTAGGGGGTCATTTTCAACCCCGGTCATTATTCTATGGGAGTCAAAATTTGCCTCTACACCGGCAATGGTGACGTCTCCATATGAGTGAAAGCTTCCCAAGGACGTTAAACAATAGCCAATCAATCAATCATTGACCTGCATATACTAGTACTTATTCTCACTGACCCGCATATACTAGTACTTATTCTCACTGACTCGCATATACTAGTACTTATTCTCACTGACCCGCATATACTTACTTTTTCTCACTCACCCACATATACTAGTACTTATTCTCACTGACTCGCATATACTAGTACTTATTCTCACTGAGCCGCATATACTAATACTTATTGTCACTCACCCACATATACTAGTACTTATTCTCACTCACCCACATATACTAGTACTTATTCTCACTGACCCGCACGTACTAGTACTTATTCTCACTGACCCGCACATATTTCATTAATCCTATACATGTACTTGCATTTCCAATGCCTTTTGCCTTTGATATCTCTACAAAATTACAAATTGTAATGGTAACAATTTTCCTCATGAATGCATTGTAGTAGTATACAATGCGCGTAAGGATACAGATAAATATAGTACGTTTATTATAATGGCTTGGAATATTCCGACAGGAATGAATGTTGAATATAACTATAAAATATAAATTACATTTTTTTTTTAAAAAACACATAAGCGTTTGAATTCCAACGCTTCACGCCAGCATACTTTTCATGAACGCTAACGCGTTAATATCCTCCTATATTTTCTGAATTGAAATTTACTTCTTAAAGTATTTTTAATTTCCAATTTCTACAAATTTTCGTCCATGTCGGCAATCAAGGTGTAACGGCCATTAAATAACCGTGAAACTTTGTTGAGCGTGATTGGTTAAAAAGACATTTTAATGTTATCACTTATTTTAAATTCAAGTTTCTCATTGGAATATCGTGTAAGTATTGAATATTGCAGCGTTACATGCTATGCTCCTTTTTTGTTTCATAGCAATTTTTAATATAGAAATAGTTTTGAAAATGGCTAAACGTTTCAACTTGTGGCTTTAAAAAAAGCAATACTGACGATGCCGTGAGCAAGAGTCATAAAGACTGAGAGAAAGTCCTACACTCTTATAAATTCGGGAAACTGATTTAGTGAATAGGGATTGTGATAATTCTCAAAATTAAGTAGATCGCTTTTGTTTTGCTTTGTTTTTTTGGTTTTATTTTTCAAATTTATTTCCCCCCAAAGATATGCAGGTAAATGTTCAGGATTTTGACAATTGGCCGTGATTATTCCCAAAGGTGTTTCACAAAAACCTCTTCAATATTAATCCTTTTTTATGATTTTGTCATGGTCGATGCGTGAATGGATGATGAGAATTGTCCTCATAGGAAATCTAACAGACATAGGTTTCCAAGCAGACGACAATTCATGATGAATAGGACACAGTCGTTAAGCGAAGATAACACGAGACCAACAAGGCGCTCAGTATTTACACAGTACAATACCAAACCATAAGGCATCAGATTAATTCATATTTTATGCATTTTTAATGGATATCATCTATTCTGTTCCAGAACGTCTTTGTGGGAATAATATAATTTGTTGTGTTTTTCATTGACAGAGATCGTGATTAATTTCCATTCGGTCTCCCAGGAGGAAATGCATGAAAAAACTACAAAAAAACTCCATCAAAAACGTATTGTGTCCAGTTATAAATTTCAAGTCTATGATATTCCTATAACATCAACTTCCTGGTATTTGCTCATCATTCCCAAACATGTTTGAATTTGTGGCACGTGTAGTTCCCACGTAGGGAAGGAAGATGATGAAATAATAGACAACTGTGACCTCAATCCAAAGAACGATTAATCTCGATGAGCACAAAAATCAAGCAAGTTATTTGATTTGTCAAGACTAAAATGTTTTTAAAAAGAATTATTAAGATCGTTTGGCAATTTAATGAGAATACGTTAAGAAATTATGACGAATTAAGTCCAATAAGAATTGTATAGGGACACATCATTGTCATGCACTGATTTAGGGAGGTAAAGATTCAAAAAGTGCAATACTCAAGAGACTCATAAAGTTTACACATTTATCAATTTAAATGCATATCTGGTCTTAAAGCCTCACCTTATGTTATTTGGAAACTGCAATATTAGAGATTGTACATTTGACACACGTGTAGATTAATATGCCTGGGAAAATATTTCATTCACATCAAGACAAAACCACGTATTGTAAGCATGACGCGAATACATGCATGGTGTAGGTATATGCTTTGGAAATAGGTCAAGACAACAAATATTATATGCTATGTAAATAGGACACGACAACAAATATATTATATGCTATGTAAATAGGATTGATTGATTGATTGTATATTTAATTGCATATTTAATTGCTGTGATAAATTTTAGAAATTCATTTCAAAATTAGGATTATCACCCTCATGCATAGCTCTTATTCTTAGACGAATTTCATTCGACTTGTTGGCAATCTGTTTTCCCCTAAAATAGCTCTTACAAGTTTAATGCTATTTCGGATTTCAAAAAGTTTGGTTGAGCATTACTGAAGAGACATTATTTGTCGAAATCCGCATCTGGTGCATCAAAATTGGTACCGTATAAGTTTTACATATTGTTTAACGTCCTACTCGAGAATTTTTCACTCATATGGAGACGTCACAATTGCCGGTGAAGGGCTGCAAAATTTTGGCCTATGCTCGGCGCTTACGGCCTTTGAGCAGGGAGGTATCTTTATCGTGCCACATCTGCTGTGACACGGGACTGTAATACAGGACACGACAACAAATATATTTTATGCTATTGAGAAATATAGTTGTATACTGTGGAAATAGGACAGTATCAACATTATTGTTGTCTGCTATAGAAATGGTCCAAGACAACATATATAGTTGAATGTTGTGGAATTAACACAAGACAACAAATATAGTTGTATACGGTGGAAAAAACAACAAGTATGAAAAAGTGAAGATAACGAGCAGTGATCAATCTCACAATTCCTTTAAAGAATACAAATAAAGAGTAGGGCAAACACGGACCTCTGGACACACCAGAGGTGGGGTCGGGTGTCTAGGAGGAGTAAGTTTCCCCTGTTGACCGGTCACACCCGCCGTGAGCCCTATATCTTGATCAGGTAAAACGGAGTAATCTGTAGTCAAAATCAGTATATAAAGAACAGTTTAACAATTGGTATGAACCACATCAAGCAGCATTCGACCTAATGACAGGTTGTATTTGTAAATCAGATCGTTATAACCACCTTAGAATTCGCAAAATACGAGACTATTGAAGCCCCTGTAATATAAACTGATTTGTCAGTAGCCTGATTTAATTTAAAAACTGATCATACTCAGAGCATGCTTGTACGTATCGAATCAATTGAGAGATATAAACACCATATGCAAGTGATCATGGAATATTGCTACATGAGTACGGGAACTTGACGATGTAGACGCTGAAGCATCCCGTTTATCACGGAGTTGAGTTGTTAGTTTGTCGTTAACATGTAAGTTCAATAAAATATCCAAGTATGAAGCAGATGATGAAGATTCTGTGGTATCTTATATTTCGAGCTCACTAGGATACATGTATATTAAATCAGATTACCGCCGTAAAATGGTTGAAATATTGCCAAAACAGCGTAAAACCTCAATCAATCAATATAACAAATCGACATATGAATGAATATGAGAATTATCAAAGGATCAAATGTCGTCGATATATATACTACTCAAAATTTGATAAGGATCATAGATATTTTTTGTTTAAAAAATTAATAACTGCATAACTGGCAATATTGTGTCCAAGAGAAATCAAAAACGTCTTCAACAAACTTGCACGTGCATTTCATGTCATGGGATATGCGTTTCTCATCACAATTTATGCTTTTGATACCATTGCACGATTTTCACTCGGGCATCGGTGTCTGATTCTTTCTAAAATTTCAAACTCACTTGAGTGTTTACACTACGTTTATCAACACAATGCCCCCTCAACGTGTAAGGCGTCGCCTGACGACAGAACAACTGGGCAGATGTATTGGAATGCTTGACGCTGGCTTTTCACAACGTGACGTTGCAAATGCACTAAACGTCAGCCAGAGCGTTGTAAACAGGGTCTGGAACCGACAGCAAACTTTTGGTACAGCAGCACACCGACATGGGGTGGTCGTCAGAGGTCGACAACCCAACGTCAAGACCATTTTGTGGCTCTTTAGGCACGACGCCATCCCTTCTGGACAGCAACAAGCCTACGTAACGACCTCCTGAACGCCTCGGGGGTGAATGTGTCCACTCAGACGATACGGAATCGGCTTCACAATGCAGGTCTCAACTCGAGAAGGACATGTGTTCGAGTCCCTCTGACTGTTCGACACCGGCGGGAGCGATTGGACTGGGCTGAAGATCATGTCACTTGGACACAGAACGATTGAGTTCAAGTTCTGTTCACCGATGAGTCCAGGTATTGTTTGGACTTTACAGACAGGAGGCACCGAGTGTGGCGACGACAACGTGAACGTTTCCATGATGCCAACATCAGTGAACATGACCGTTATGGTGGTGGTTCCATCATGGTCTGGGGTGGAATCAGCAGGGATGGAAGAACAGATCTTCATGTCCTGGAGAGAGGAACAATGACGGGGGTGCGGTACCGGGATGAGATCCTCGATGTTTACGTCAGACCCTACGCTGGTGCTGTTGGCCCTGAGTTCATCCTGATGGATGATAACGCCATGATAGGACCATCGCGCCAGTGTGGTGGAGCAGTACCTTCAGCAGGAGACAATGGTCCGTATGGACTGGCCAGCGCGCTTGCGGGACTTAAACAAGATTGAGCATGTATGGAACATGCTGCAGGTTACCCTTTCACGCCGTAGAGCACAACCCACGACTTTGGCAGAGTTCGGAAACGCCCTCGTGGAAGAATGGAACAATCTTCCCATTGGAAACATCCGGGTGCTTATTGACAGCATGGCTCGACGTTGTCAAGCCGTCATTGATGCAAGGGGAGGCCATACCCGGTATTGACACTTCATCGACTAAGTGTAATGATGGACTATCCCCAAAAACTGTGTAATTCTTTCTCTGGTTTGCTGTTAACTATTTGTAATGAAATGCCTTTTGGTGTTGTTATCAGATGTCAAGCATTCCGTATTGATAAAAGTCCATGCCGTTCATGAATTTTCATTCATAACCTGAGTAAACACGTTTCTGAGTCAAATTTATGTCTTTTGTTATGTTAGTGGTAAATTATACACATATAACCCAGTGATCCTTATCAAATTTTGAGTAGTATATCTTAATGTCGAGTTCAAAGCCACAGAAAAAGATTTTCTTCTTTTCATATAGAAGCTATTGAATAAATTTTGTCTCGTAAGAATTATAAAAACATGTCAGCTAATAGAAGAGCACAATTCGTGCCCATGGGAATTCCAATAAACTAATGATGAGGAACTCCAGCATATTTTTAATATCAACTTCAGTGGACAGTGGAATCAGAGTGGTCTTCATCAAAGTAATTGTTTTGGATGACTGATCACAAGATATGAATATTTCGGTGTTCTATTTTTTATTGAAGAAGCAGCTGTCTATGATCGAAAAGCCTAGTCTTCAGTTTATCGTGAGGGATGGTCGTGTAAGGTGTTGAAAAGTCGTACGTTTTGATGTTGTGTGGGATTTTTGGGGAAAGTTTTGTAATTTTAAAACTAAAAATTCTGTGGAATTTTTCAGAATCAACATCTTATTTGCACCACTTCTCGCATATTTTGTGACACAATGCGTTTTAAGTTTCTCCCTCACCTCAGTTGATATTTTGATTATGAGCAAAGACAGGTGCTTGGTAGAACATTTACTATATGCTGTGAAATTAACACAAGATAACAAATATAGTTGCATGCTATGGAAATGGGCCAAAACAACAAATAAAGTTGAATGCTATGGAAATGGTCCAAGACAACAGATATAGTTGCATGCTATGAAAACACAAGACAATGTTATATGTGTATGCTATGGAAATAGGTCAAAACAGTATTTTTTCTGTATGTTGAAGCACGAACGTCAATATCTTCGCTAGCCCAGGTTTACGATCCGCTGGAGCGGGCGGATCGTAAACCCTTGGCTAACGAAGACGGAACATCCACTGGTAAATGAAAACTTGATGTTTTCAATCTCATCCTAACAACAAAACAACAATCACTACTCATTTCAAAGTATTCTGTTCGTCTGAAGCAGTCCTTTCTCGAAGCAGTCCTTTCTCGAAGCAGTCATTGTAACAGTACCTATTATTTATTACCGTTAGTATACATGTATAGCAAATGTCCTTTATGATTGATTTATCCACAGAATACGCTATATCTCTCTGAAAGCATCCTCTCTGGTCGACCACGTGATTGCTATTGTAATCTGTTGTTTGATCCTCTACAAGAATGATGGAGTTCAATAATAGGTTGTGTATTATTAATTACTCGTTCAAAAGTTAACCCCGTATATTTTGATATGTTTCATGTTTACATGTGTTCTGATAGTTAAGTTATTCATCTTGTTTGGAGCAATCGCAAGTTATTTCATGTATTTGCGTGTATATTTCAGTTGCACGAGGGGTAATGGTAGTGAATGTCGGGTGGATATTTGGCTGCCATTGTCTTTTTACGAGTGCAGATTCACTCGTCATTTCCGGTTTTGTGTCGAAGATATTTACGATGTTTTCTATACAAGTCATCTAAACGTCATTCAATTATTTAAGTTTATTTATTACGCATTCGCACTGTAGGAACTACGCACATAATATTTTAACCCACATGCTCGAGATTTGTGATATTCACTTGTTAGAGTATATATTAACTAATTGAACTCTTTAGTGTTTGATATTTAGATGTAATCATTTGTATTTGGTAATTTTCCTTCGTGTCTGAACGGGGAAAGTAGTTGTGCAACCATACAAATCACTGATTGGTTAAAGGTCTAAAAGATAAATTTTGATTGGTTAACTTTAGTCACGTGACCGAAGGCTATATACGTTACAACGTTTGATTTCTCCAAGTTGTACGGCGACAATATTTAAATATCTTAGAGAAGTAAAGTCAAAATAAGATTACTCATAATGTACTAACCACAGTAAATGCTTAGTTTGAAATATCCCTTCACACTGGACGACCAAGACTTATATTTCTGAAAAAACCAACATTCTATTTTACATTCGTATAGCCTGCTGCAATGCATAGAGTCCACCATGGAAAGGTTTCTAGATTGGTATTATTCGCTAGGATTGGAGAGAAATGGGATGGGGGTAATTTTGTTTATCAACTTTAAATGACCATTGGAATTATCTTGACAATAGTGGATCAGCTGAAGATTAAAAAATGCTAGTAACACCACTACTTATTTTAGGGTAGCTTACACTATAGTCAAACTGTTTTACCTTTTTTCAGCACTCTGTTGTGTGACAGTCGTTCAAAGTGATAGTGCTTGAAGTTAGATCGTCTGCGTCGAATTCATTGAATCAGACAAAGCAGATGTTATGTTTTCATCGTGTAAATTGTGTGTTTAATTTACAATAGTTCACAAGTTATTTAATCGTCTGTAGCCCACTCGAATACTAAGCGATTGGAAATTACAGTGTGTCTTCTATAATAATACTTTAGGAGATGTTTTTGCAAGCAATCCTTTAAAACCACAAAGAAGTGATGTTTTCTTTGACGTAACTATGTTTGTTCACGATACGGATACTACATAAATTCACCTTAATTATCATTGTTTCATCATTCTTGATTATGATACTATCTCAGAAAAAGTCCTGACGGTGTTTCGGTTCATGGGGTCTGTACTTTTTTCACGTATGCGTATTGAATGATTCGAAATCATCGCTTGCAAATAAATGAGACCATCTCAACATTATCCCCGCTTGTACGGATTGATTTCATTACATCGCCTCGAAATTCAAGTTTACAACTACATTTTGCAGCATTTGATCTATAAAATGAAATTTATATATTTTCCGATAATTTCTCCCCAGAATTTGTAAGCTGTGATATTCACTGTTAAAATTGTTACTTTGTGTTATGACGAGGTTTATGAATATGAATAAGGATATCTTCTAACATTGCTAGATATAGCTGAGATGGTAGACGCTACTCTTCTACATCAGTTCCTCTAAATTGAACCTCGATGTTTTAAATACTAGTATTCTGTCAGCCTACTGAATCAGGAGAGGGCCACGTTGTTCCCTATCGCTCTATCCTTCTACTAATATCGAATTCGTGGTAAATGACACGATGACGCAATAGTGAGATGGCACGATAACGATGAAGCGATGGGTTGTTGTTTTACGTCCCATTAAGAATGTTTCACTCATATAGAGACGTCACCACCTTTTTAAAGGATGAAGTACCACAAATTGGCGCTCAAGGCCGTGGCAGTGAGGGTACTTTATTGTACCAACGCCTACCGTGACTTGAATCCGCCGTTTTTAAGACGTATGTTGTATAGCACGATGACGCGATGTGAAACGATGGTGCGATGTGACTCGATTGTGCGATGTGACAAGATGGTGTGATGCGACACAATGGTGGAATGACGATGCTCTATCGCAGTATCGTGCTATTACTTTATCGCGCTATCAAATCATCTTGTTATCTTATCATGCCACTGTTTCTTTGTCTGGAAATTTCACTATACGTCTTTGCATATAGCGCCATCGACTTACATGTACATGCCGATATCAGGATAGTGTATAGTGAACAACGTGACCCTATCCGAATTCCATATTTGTCATGCATTACATTGTATCATCACCGTGCCTCCATTGTATCATTACCGTGTCCCCATCGTATCATCACCGTGCCTCCATCGTATCATCGCCGTGCCTCCATTGTGTCATCGCCTTGCCTCCATCGTATCATCGCCGTGCCTCCATCATATCATCGCCGTGTCTCCATCGTATCATCGCCGTGTCTCCATCGTATCATCACCGTGTCTCCATCGTATCATCGCCGTGCCTCCATCGTATTATCACCGTGCCTCCATCATATCATCACCGTGCCTCCATCGTATCATCACCGTGTCTCCATCGTATCATCACCGTGTCTCCATCGTATCATCGCCGTGTCTCCACCGTATCATCCGTGTCTCCATCGTATCATCACCGTCTCTCCATCGTATCATCGCCGTGTCTCCATCGTATCATCACCGTCTCTCCATCGTATCATCGCCGTGCGTCCATCGTATCATCGCCGTGTCTTCATCGTATCATCACCGTGTTTCCATCGTATCATCTCTGTGCCTTCATCGTTCCATCGCCGCTATGACACAGTTATACGATATGGTACGATGGACTGGTAATGCTATGCGATTTCTTTGTATCATCGATCGATTGATTCATGTTTTACGCCGTTTTAGCAATATTTCAGCCATTTTACGGCGGTTAACTAATTGAAATATGTTTGAGTTTCCCTGACGGCGCCCTGTGAGCCTACTCTTTTTTCGAACATCAGGGAAACGATCTCATGCGTGCCAAGGAGGTTATGATCCTTGACACGGGACACCCTTTAAGGTCCTATCTGACGGACACAAAAGTTAAAAATACATAAACAGGTTAAAAAATCAATTCGTTAATATAAACAGTTGTATTATGAAAAATTTCAAATTTTTAAGTAAAAATCGAATTCTTGTATAAATATTTTATAATATAATGATTGTCGATATTTGTAAAAAGTTCTTTCATTGATTGCACATTATTAAAAAGTCTATTTCGTATGGGTGTAAACTCATAACATTCTAATATGATGTATAATTAATGGACAGTCACCGTTTATAATCTGGATAGGGTTATATTGTTCACTACTGCGCCAATCTGCTCTCAACTTGTACGCTGTAGGTCTATGATGCGATGACACGATAAAGACGACAGGATGGGGAGGCGGTGATGACGCAATGATAATGGTGCGATAGCAAGATGAAGCAATGACGAGATGACACGATATAATGCCTTGTCATCGTCATCGCACATTTGTATCATCATGTTATTGCATCACCTGTAATCATTTCATTTGGCATCACTTCGTTGTCTTCCTGTTATAACTTCATCGTGTCATCGACCTAGAAGTTGACAGTAGAATAGCACGATAGTGAACGTGACCCTACCCAGAGTCCGTACCATCATAGTATCACTATCGTACTACCCAGAGTCTTTACCATCATAGTATCACTATCATACTACCCAGAGTCTGTACCATCATAGTATCACTATCTTACTACCCAGAGTCTGTACTGTCATAGTATCACTATCACACTACCCAGAGTCTGTATCATCATAGTATCACTATCTTACTACCCAGAGTCTGTTGCCGTCATAGTATCACTATCTTACTACCCAGAGTCTATACCATCATAGTATCACTATCACACTACCCAGAGTCTGTACCATCATAGTATCACTATCACACTACCCAGAGTCTGTACCATCATAGTATCACTATCTTACTACCCAGAGTCCGTACCATCATAGTATCACTATCTTACTACCCAGAGTCTGTTGCCGTCATAGTATCACTATCACACTACCCAGAGTCTGTACCATCATAGTATCACTATCTTACTACCCAGAGTCCGTACCATCATAGTATCACTATCTTACTACCCAGAGTCTGTTGCCGTCATAGTATCACTATCACACTACCCAGAGTCTGTACCATCATAGTATCACTATCTCACTACCCAGAGTCTGTACCACCATAGTATCACTATCTTACTACCCAGAGTCTGTACTGTCATAGTATCACTATCACACTACCCAGAGTCTGTATCATCATAGTATCACTATCTTACTACCCAGAGTCTGTTGCCGTCATAGTATCACTATCACACTACCCAGAGTCTGTACCATCATAGTATCACTATCTTACTACCCAGAGTCCGTACCATCATAGTATCACTATCTTACTACACAGAGTCTGTTGCCGTCATAGTATCACTATCACACTACCCAGAGTCTGTACCATCATAGTATCACTATCTTACTACCCAGAGTCTGTACTGTCATAGTATCACTATCTTACTACACAGAGTATGTACCATCATAGTATCATTATCTTACTACCCAGAGTCTGTACCATCATAGTATCACTATCATACTACCCAGAGTCTGTACCATCATAGTATCATTATCGTACTACCCAGAGTCTGTACCATCATAGTATCACTATCACACTACCCAGAGTCTGTACCATCATAGTATCACTATCTTACAACCCAGAGTCTGTACCATCATAGTATCACTATCTTACTACCCAGAGTCTGTTGCCGTCATAGTATCACTATCTTACTACCCAGAGTCTGTACCATCATAGTATCACTATCTTACTACACAGAGTTTGTACCATCATAGTATCACTATCGTACTACCTAGAGTCTGTACCACCATAGTATCACTATCTTACTACCCAGAGTCTGTTGCCGTCATAGTATCACTATCGTATTACCCAGAGTCCGTACCATCATAGTATCACTATCTTACTACCAAGAGTCCGTACCATCATAGTATCACTATCATACTACCCAGAGTCTGTACTTTCATAGTATCACTATCTTACTACCCAGAGTCTGTTGCCGTCATAGTATCACTATCTTACTACCCAGAGTCCGTACTGTCATAGTATTACTACCATCATACAATGTAGTATCACTATCGTACTACCCAGAGTCCGTACCATCATAGTATCACTATCGTACTACCCAGAGTCCGTATCATCATAGTATCACTATCGTACTACCCAGAGTCCTTACCATCATAGTATCACTATCATACTACCCAGCGTCTTTACCATCATAGTATCACTATCATACTACACAGAGTCTGTATCATCATAGTATTACTATCATACTACCCAGCGTCTTTACCATCATAGTATCACTATCATACTACCCAGCGTCTTTACCATCATAGTATCACTATCATACTACCCAGAGTCCTTACCATCATAGTATCACTATCATACTACCCAGCGTCTTTACCATCATAGTATCACTATCATACTACACAGAGTCTGTATCATCATAGTATTACTATCATACTACCCAGCGTCTTTACCATCATAGTATCACTATCATACTACCCAGCGTCTTTACCATCATAGTATCACTATCATACTACCCAGAGTCCTTACCATCATAGTATCACTATCTTACTACCCAGAGTCTGTAACATCATAGTATCACTATCTTACTACACAGAGTTTGTACCATCATAGTATCACTATCTTACTACACAGAGTTTGTACCATCATAGTATCACTATCTTACTACCTAGAGTCTGTACAATCATAGTATCACTATCACACTACCCAGAGTCTGTACTCTCATAGTATCACTATCTTACTACCCAGAGTCTGTACTGTCATAGTATCACTATCTTACTACCCAGCGTCTTTACCATCATAGTATCATTATCATACTACCCAGCATCTTTACCATCATAGTATCACTATCTTACTACACAGAGTCCGTACCACCATAGTATCACTATCTTACTACACAGAGTCCGTACCATCATAGTACCACAATCTAACTACCCAGAGTCCGTACCATCACAGTATCACTATCTTACTACCCAGAGTCCGTACTGTCATAGTATTACTACCATCATACAATGTAGTATCACTATCGTACTACCCAGAGTCCGTACCATCATAGTATCATTATCGTACTACCCAGAGTCCTTACCACCATAGTATCACTATCATACTACCCAGCGTCTTTACCATCATAGTATCACTATCATACTACACAGATTCTGTATCATCATAGTATCACTATCATACTACCCAGCGTCTTTACCATCATAGTATCACTATCATACTACCCAGCGTCTTTACCATCATAGTATCACTATCATACTACCCAGAGTCCTTACCATCATAGTATCACTATCATACTACCCATCGTCTTTACCATCATAGTATCACTATCATACTACCCAGCGTCTTTACCATCATAGTATCACTATCTTACTACACAGAGTCTGTACCATCATAGTACCACAATCTAACTACCCAGAGTCTGTACTCTCATAGTATCACTATCTTACTACCCAGAGTCTGTACTGTCATAGTATCACTATCTTACTACCCAGAGTCTGTACCATCATAGTATCACTATCACACTACACAGAGTCTGTACCATCATAGTATCACTATCTTACTACCCAGAGTCTTTACCATCATAGTATCACTATCTTACTACCCAGAGTCTGTACCATCATAGTATCACTATCTTACTACACAGAGTCTGTACCATCATAGTATCACTATCTTACTACCCAGAGTCTTTACCATCATAGTATCACTATCTTACTACCCAGAGTCTGTACCATCATAGTATCACTATCTTACTACACAGAGTCTGTACCATCATAGTATCACTATCTTACTACCCAGAGTCTGTACTGTCATAGTATCACTATCACACTACCCAGAGTCTGTAACATCATAGTATCACTATCACACTACACAGAGTTTGTACCATCATAGTATCACTATCTTACTACACAGAGTTTGTACCATCATAGTATCACTATCTTACTACACAGAGTCTGAACCATCATAGTATCACTATCATACTACCCAGAGTCTGTTGCCGTCATAGTATCACTATCACACTACCCAGAGTCTGTACCATCATAGTATCACTATCTTACTACCCAGAGTCTGTAACATCATAGTATCACTATCGTACTACCCAGAGTCTGTACTGTCATAGTATCACTATCACACTACCCAGAGTCTGTAACATCATAGTATCACTATCTTACTACCCAGAGTCTGTAACATCATAGTATCACTATCTTACTACCCAGAGTCTATACCATCATAGTATCACTATCACACTACCCAGAGTCTATACCATCATAGCATCACTATCTTACTACCCAGAGTCTGTACCATCATAGTATCATTATCTTACTACACAGAGTCTGTACTGTCATAGTATCACTATCTTACTACCCAGAGTCTGTACCATCATAGTATCACTATCTTACTACCCAGAGTCTGTACCATCATAGTATCACTATCATACTACCCATCGTCTTTACCATCATAGTATCACTATCATACTACCCAGCGTCTTTACCATCATAGTATCACTTTCATACTACCCAGCATCTTTACCATCATAGTATCACTATCATACTACCCAGCGTCTTTACCATCATAGTATCACTATCATACTACCCAGAGTCTGTACCATCATAGTATCACTATCGTACTACCCAGAGTCTGTACCACCATAGTATCACTATCATACTATCCAGACTCTGTACCATCATAGTATCACTATCTTACTACCCAGAGTCTGTACCATCATAGTATCACTATCACACTACCCAGAGTATGTACCATCATAGTATCACTATCTTACTACCCAGAGTCTGTAACATCATAGTATCACTATCTTACTACCCAGAGTCTATACCATCATAGTATCACTATCACACTACCCAGAGTCTATACCATCATAGCATCACTATCTTACTACCCAGAGTCTGTACCATCATAGTATCATTATCTTACTACCCAGAGTCTGTACCATCATAGTATCACTATCACACTCCCCAGAGTCTGTACCATCATAGTATCACTATCTTACAACCCAGAGTCTGTACCATCATAGTATCACTATCTTACTACCCAGAGTCTGTTGCCGTCATAGTATCACTATCTTACTACCCAGATTCTGTACCATCATAGTATCACTATCTTACTACCCAGAGTCTGTACTGTCATAGTATCACTATCTTACTACCCAGAGTCTGTACCATCATAGTATCACTATCTTACTACACAGAGTTTGTACTATCATAGTATCACTATTGTACTACCTAGAGTCTGTACCACCATAGTATCACTATCTTACTACCCAGAGTCTGTTGCCGTCATAGTATCACTATCGTATTACCCAGAGTCCGTACCATCATAGTATCACTATCTTACTACCCAGAGTCCGTACCATCATAGTATCACTATCATACTACACAGAGTCTGTACTGTCATAGTATCACTATCTTACTACCCAGAGTCTATACCATCATAGTATCACTATCACACTACACAGAGTCTGTACTGTCATAGTATTACTACCATCATACAATGTAGTATCACTATCGTACTACCCAGAGTCCGTACCATCATAGTATCATTATCGTACTACCCAGAGTCCTTACCATCATAGTATCACTATCATACTACCCAGTGTCTTTACCATCATAGTATCACTATCATACTACACAGAGTCTGTATCATCATAGTATCACTATCATACTACCCAGCGTCTTTACCATCATAGTATCACTATCTTACTACACAGAGTCTGTACCATCATAGTACCACAATCTAACATCCCAGAGTCTGTACTCTCATAGTATCACTATCTTACTACCCAGAGTCTTTACCATCATAGTATCATTATCTTACTACCCAGAGTCTGTACCATCATAGTATCACTATCTTACAACCCAGAGTCTGTACCATCATAGTATCACTATCTTACTACACAGAGTCTGTACCATCATAGTATCACTATCTTACTACACAGAGTCTGTACTGTCATAGTATCACTATCTTACTACCCAGAGTCTGTACCATCATAGTATCACTATCTTACTACCCAGAGTTTGTACCATCATAGTATCACTATCTTACTACAAAGAGTCTGTACCATCATAGTATCACTATCTTACTACACAGAGTCTGTTGCCGTCATAGTATCACTATCTTACTACCCAGAGTCTGTACCATCATAGTATCACTATCATACTACCCATCGTCTTTACCATCATAGTATCACTATCATACTACCCAGCGTCTTTACCATCATAGTATCACTATCGTACTACCCAGAGTCTGTACCACCATAGTATCACTATCATACTATCCAGACTCTGTACCATCATAGTATCACTATCTTACTACCCAGAGTCTGTACAATCATAGTATCACTATCACACTACCCAGAGTCTGTACCATCATAGTATCACTATCTTACTATCCAGAGTCTGTATCATCATAGTATCACTATCTTATGTATCATCATAGTATCACTATCTTACTACCCAGAGTCTGTACCATCGTAGTATCACTATCTTACTACACAGAGTCTGAACCATCATAGTATCACTATCATACTACCCAGAGTCTGTTGCCGTCATAGTATCACTATCACACTACCCAGAGTCTGTACCATCATAGTATCACTATCACACTACACAGAGTCTGTACTGTCATAGTATCACTATCTTACTACCCAGAGTCTGTACCATCATAGTATCACTATCACACTACCCAGAGTCTGTACCATCATAGTATCACTATCTTACTACCCAGAGTCTGTAACATCATAGTATCACTATCTTACTACACAGAGTTTGTACCATCATAGTATCACTATCTTACTACACAGAGTTTGTACCATCATAGTATCACTATCTTACTACCTAGAGTCTGTACCATCATAGTATCACTATCACACTACCCAGAGTATGTACCATCATAGTATCACTATCATACTACCCAGAGTCTGTACTGTCATAGTATCACTATCTTACTACCCAGAGTCTGTAACATCATAGTATCACTATCTTACTACCCAGAGTCTGTAACATCATAGTATCACTATCTTACTACCCAGAGTCTATACCATCATAGTATCACTATCTTACTACACAGAGTCTGTACTGTCATAGTATCACTATCTTACTACACAGAGTCTGTAACATCATAGTATCACTATCTTACTACACAGAGTTTGTACCATCATAGTATCACTATCTTACTACACAGAGTTTGTACCATCATAGTATCACTATCTTACTACCCAGAGTTTGTACCATCATAGTATCACTATCTTACTACAAAGAGTCTGTACCATCATAGTATCACTATCTTACTACACAGAGTCTGTTGCCGTCATAGTATCACTATCTTACTACCCAGAGTCTGTACCATCATAGTATCACTATCATACTACCCATCGTCTTTACCATCATAGTATCACTATCATACTACCCAGCGTCTTTACCATCATAGTATCACTATCGTACTACCCAGAGTCTGTACCACTATAGTATCACTATCATACTATCCAGACTCTGTACCATCATAGTATCACTATCTTACTACCCAGAGTCTGTACCATCATAGTATCACTATCATACTACCCATCGTCTTTACCATCATAGTATCACTATCATACTACCCAGCGTCTTTACCATCATAGTATCACTTTCATACTACCCAGCATCTTTACCATCATAGTATCACTATCATACTACCCAGCGTCTTTACCATCATAGTATCACTATCGTACTACCCAGAGTCTGTACCACCATAGTATCACTATCATACTATCCAGACTCTGTACCATCATAGTATCACTATCTTACTACCCAGAGTCTGTACAATCATAGTATCACTATCACACTACCCAGAGTCTGTACCATCATAGTATCACTATCTTACTATCCAGAGTCTGTATCATCATAGTATCACTATCTTATGTATCATCATAGTATCACTATCTTACTACCCAGAGTCTGTACTGTCATAGTATCATTATCTTACTACCCAGAGTCTGTACTGTCATAGTATCACTATCACACTACCCAGAGTCTGTACAATCATAGTATCACTATCACACTACCCAGAGTCTGTACCATCATAGTATCACTATCTTACTACCCAGAGTCTGTACAATCATAGTATCACTATCACACTACCCAGAGTCTGTACAATCATAGTATCACTATCACACTACCCAGAGTCTGTACCATCATAGTATCATTATCTTACTACCCAGAGTCTGTAACATCATAGTATCACTATCTTACTACCCAGAGTCTGTACCATCATAGTATCACTATCATACTACCCAGAGTCTGTTGCCGTCATAGTATCACTATCTTACTACCGAGAGTCTATACCATCATAGTATCACTATCACACTACCCAGAGTCTGTACTGTCATAGTATCACTATCTTACTATCCAGAGTCTGTACCATCATAGTATCACTATCTTACTACCCAGAGTCTTTACCATCATAGTATCATTATCTTACTACCCAGAGTCTTTACCATCATAGTATCACTATCTTACTACACAGAGTTTGTACCATCATAGTATCATTATCTTACTACCCAGAGTCTGTACCATCATAGTATCATTATCTTACTACCCAGAGTCTGTACCATCATAGTATCACTATCTTACTACACAGAGTTTGTACCATCATAGTATCACTATCACACTACCCAGAGTCTGTACCATCATAGTATCACTATCTTACTACACAGAGTTTGTACTATCATAGTATCACTATCGTATTACCCAGAGTCCGTACCATCATAGTATCACTATCTTACTACCCAGAGTCTGTACTGTCATAGTATCACTATCTTACTACCCAGAGTCTGTTGCCGTCATAGTATCACTATTTTACTACCCAGAGTCCGTACTGTCATAGTATTACTACCATCATACAATGTAGTATCACTATCGTACTACCCAGAATCCGTACCATCATAGTATCATTATCGTACTACCCAGAGTCCTTACCATCATAGTATCACTATCATACTACCCAGTGTCTTTACCAACATAGTATCACTATCATACTACACAGAGTCTGTATCATCATAGTATCACTATCATACTACCCAGCGTCTTTACCATCATAGTATCACTATCATACTACCCAGCGTCTTTACCATCATAGTATCACTATCATACTACCCAGAGTCCTTACCATCATAGTATCACTATCTTACTACCCAGCGTCTTTACCATCATAGTATCACTATCTTACTACACAGAGTCTGTACCATCATAGTATCACTATCTTACTACCCAGAGTCTGTACCATCATAGTATCACTATCTTACTACCCAGAGTCTGTACCATCATAGTACCACTATCTTACTACTCATAGTCCGTACCAGGGGCGGATACAGGAATTGCGGTTACGGGGGGCGCCACTTCATGAGGCAGGGGGTATGGGGACCGGAAGCTCTTAGATTTTGACAGGGCTTGAAATATGTCTCCTATTTAAGTCATGTGTACTGTTTTCTATCATTTTTAATATGGTGAAATTAGTAAAATGACGCAAATTTTAAGGATTTTTGGAGAAAAGTATGTTCTCCCAATAAAGTAATTCAAGAAATCAAAGGATTTTGTCATTTATTTCTCCGAGAGTGGAAGGAATCAGTGCTTCTTTTATCGTTTAGTACATTTTTCTAAACAAGATACCACGATTTACCTTAAATCCCCCCTTAAATCCGCCACTGCGTACCATCATAGTATCACCATCGTACTACCCAGAGTCTGTACCGTCATAGTATCACCATGGTACTATTGTGACATAAACCACCACGTGTCATTGTGGCGATGATACGATGGAATGCATGGTAGCAACAGTATTCCAAGGCAATCATTTGACAGAGCAAGTTAAGCACTACACTAACACGTTTTCTAAAGTGCCAGATCTGTGTGAACCCCGTGATGGTACGGACTCTGGGTAGTAAGATAGTGATACTATGATGGTACGGACTCTGGGTAGTGTGATAGTGATACTATGATGGTACAAACTCTGTGTAGTAAGATAGTGATACTATGATGGTACAGACTCTGGGTAGTAAGATAGTGATACTATGATGATACAGACTCTGGATAGTATGATAGTGATACTATGATGGTACAAACTCTGTGTAGTAAGATAGTGATACTATGATGGTACAGACTCTGGGTAGTAAGATAGTGATACTGTGATGGTACGGACTCTGGGTAGTAAGATAGTGATACTATGATGGTACAGACTCTGTGTAGTAAGATAGTGATACTATGATGGTACAGACTCTGGGTAGTAAGATAATGATACTATGATGGTACAGACTCTGGGTAGTAAGATAGTGATACTGTGATGGTACGGACTCTGGGTAGTAAGATAGTGATACTATGATGGTACAGACTCTGTGTAGTAAGATAGTGATACTATGATGGTACAGACTCTGGGTAGTAAGATAGTGATACTATGATGGTACGGACTCTAGGTAGTAAGATAGTGATACTATGACAGTACAGACTCTGGGTAGTAAGATAGTGATACTATGATGGTACAGACTCTGGGTAGTAAGATAGTGATACTATGACAGTACAGACTCTGGGTAGTAAGATAGTGATACTATGATGGTACGGACTCTGGGTAGTAAGATAGTGATACTATGTGTGAACTCCGACCCAGCGATCACTAAACAGAGTATATTTATTCAAATTATAAGTATGTAACTGAGATTTCTCTATGATTTATTTCTCCTTGAATTACAAACTTCACTTTTCTGAAGGCATCACTACTAATTGACAATAAATTATTGTACACATAGTACAATTATAATGCATTTCCATTTAATAGTCCAAAACTTTTGTATTCTATTTCAGTGCAGCGTAGTGTTGTTTTACGGTAAAGTAATAGTGTCTTTTGATAATTCTTCTTTTTCACAAGAAATCGGTTAACTTTATTTTTGTTTTTCAGAAGAAATCAGTTAATCTGGGCAAGAGACCCATGGGGGTGATTTTTCAAACAGATGTAACAACTTGCTATACACGCTACCGTGGAATACTATAGTCTACACTATTGCATTACCAAAGCAATGCCCACGTTTGTCAATAGAGGGGGCATTTTCCACTAAGCCGGTATTACCATCAGTATGCGTGTTACCTACTGGCGGTATCGGATTTTCCAGTAATGTTGTCTCCGAGGCCATCTCAAAGGAAAGCACCCTATATTTGAAATGAACCCAAATAAGCAAAATAAAACCTAGAATTTCTTCCAAATATCTTTATTCTTCATCAAACAAGCAACAATGCCTTACATTCGAAACATGCATCAAAGAATTTGTATTCAGATAAGATAAGTAAGATTGATTAAAAGTGATAAAATACCAATGAAATGATTACATGCCTTTCTTATATCGTACAATGTATATCTTTATTTACATGAAAACTGCCTGAATAAGTATACATCTAATCAGCAGTGAAGACTCTTAATGGACAAATTCCTGATACTGTTTGTGTTTCCTGAAAAGATTGACATGTACATGAACTGGTATTGGAGTAAGAAATGGTAACTTCAACATTCTGTAGGAAATGTTTTGTTAACTAAGAAACTCTTCATATCAAGTATCTATCAATACATACCACAATCACTTCTTGCAAAACACACATGTACATGAAAAATTAAAATGAAACTTTTTTTTTCTATGAAGGACACTCTTTTCTTCAAGTCCATGTTTCACTTTGATACAGGGTCACAGACAAAAAAAAAAACAACAAAAAAAAACGTGTTGTCTGAAATATAAATTCATGGAAAAAATCATTACATGGAGTAAAAAAGCACATAGAAACTGTAACTTGAAAATCACTTCCAGTTAAAAAGTATAGATTTCATTGTGACATTAAAGCTGTTTTATCAACTTTGGCTATTAAAAAAAAGCCTCCAAAAATAAACATCAAGCATCAGAGATAACTCATAAAATGACATTGTAAATTTTTTGTGTCCATTAATTGATTAGAAAAATTATATTCCTTGATCAAGTAAATCAACCCGGACCGTATCACTTAAGCGACTGCGACATGTGACATCAATGCCTAGAGACACAGCACCTTAAGTACGTCGAGTAAAAGTTCAAAGGCTGAGCGAGAAACTAAAATCCTTCAGTTATCCATCATCAATACTATAGAAAAACAGTTCAATTACTTAAGTACAATATCTTAAGTCTAGGTCTATTACTACAACCCTACCATTATCATCTTAATGTGTTAGAAAACAAAACACCCTGTACTTCATCAATCTCTCAGAGGGTTGATGATCTTGTTGACCCCTAACACCATGCTAACATAAATCAGAAGATACGAGACATGTGGGCAAACACTTGCTCATTTCTCAATGCCTGCTTTCCTAAAGTGACAATACGGAATCGTCACAAAAGACTATCAATACATGGAGAAAAAGCTAAACTTTGTCAAGTCTGCCTTCTCGATAGAATGCAGATTCATTGGATGAAAATATGTTTGACTTTTATTAAAAATATTATCGAGATACCTGCATTAATCCCTGCAGTTTCCCTTATAAACTTAGGGGATCACTTTGTCTATCATTTGTGAATTCATATATTACATTCTAATCAATGGGGTAACTGCAGGAGCCAAGGTCAGTCAGAGGTGTACTAGTTTAATAAACTAAATGCAGTATGACATAATAAACATACTTGTCAAACTTAAATGAGAGCAGATTTGACAAGGAGAGCAGGCTAGAGTCTGAAGATGACCACTACTTACAGATGTTTTACAGTATACAAGAACATTCAGTTCCACGAATAAAAGTTCAAAGGAATATCAAGATGGACAGGCCTGGCCACCTGATGCAATTGAATTACACCCATTCACTATGTCCTGATTATAGGGAAAAGAAAGGTAACTCCCTATCTACTGAAAATAAACTATGTAGTACAAACCAAAACTCCACTCAGTTCTCTCCCTTTCATAATCATCCACTAACTTTTCAATACAAATTATGTATAATATAGTCCCTATTAAGGGAAATTAAGTTTCTTCTGACATAGATTATCTTAAAATAAACATAATAATATCCAACAGTCTATCATATTTTATTTCATGAACATAAAATATAAAGCACCATAAAATAACAATATTTTTTTCAAAAAAATCCATAAACTTTAATATATAACAGAGGGAAAATAAATATTAATTCCTTGAAGTCACTATAAAATTTTGTATTTGGCATTGGTACATCTGCATGTACTTAAAAGTAAAATATTAAAAGTTAAATATTGGCACTGATCAGCTATCAGTAATCAACTTATCTAGCACACTCGAGTTGCAAATGTCTGCATTAAAATGAAATGTCCTTAAAGGTGAAAATGTAATAAATTTTTCTCTAATTTGCTGATAAAATCTGATAATTCCTGACTAGTGCCCATTAGCTTTGACTCCATTTCTCAGTTTTTCAGCATCCTTTCTCTGTTTCTCGGCAATGATAGCAGCAGCTGTTTCAGCCTTGGCATTGGCCAGGATGTCTTTGGCTTCAGACTTCAACATGAGGTCTGCCACCTGGTCACCGACTTCTTGGGCTACTTCTAGGGTTGCTATAGATACTTCTCTATTTCCAACAACACCAGCAAACTGCCTTGGTCCATTTGGAGAAATGATGAGCTATAAATGTATTATAATGATGAGTTCATGCATATGATAAAATTTTATTAAAAATATATCATGAAGGTTAGAAAACTTCTTGATTGTGCATTTACAAAATATTATATGTATGATAAGTTCTTGTTATATATTTAAGTATAAATTCCATGTAGATACCTCATCTGTCTCTTTAATGGACTCTGGAAGATCCAAACACACAGTTTCAATTTTTCCTCTTGTGCCATCAATGCTGAATACACCACCAGTAAGGGACAACTGGAAGGGAACGGAATACTTGTACAGTGAAAATCAGTGTCAAAATCTTGTGAACAGAACTGTGTAATATACTCAACAGTCAGTATATGTGTTGCTATAAGCATAACCTCACTAAATCACTAACCTTTCCATCTTTGATCTCTGAGAATGCTGAAACTGGAACACTGCAACCACCCTCCTATTTATACAAAAAGAACAATCATTAAAAAAAGAAACATTATCATAAACATTACTGCATGTATGATTATGCATTCCTTAAAAATATAATCATTTTGGCCTAAGTGACAATTTTATCATGTTTATAATGATGGTACTAGTTGTGAAATCTTTCAGTGCTGTATAAACTTGTATAGAACACATGTAAGTATTTACCAGTTTCTTCAGGAACGCTCTCTCTGCCACACACTGGATGACAGTTTCGGGGTCGTGGATCTGGGACAGAAGACTGAGGGTAAATGAATCATTATTTCTACATTCTACGGCCATGGCACCTTGAGAAACAGCATACATACAGGAATTCTTGTCCAACACCTGTTAAAACAACAAGAAATTCTCAGATACAATTTGAAGCAAGTAATCCACTTCTATTGAAGCCTCCACTGCTACATATGTAATATTAGACTCAATAGCTTTTTTATTTTTATTTGGCCTTATCTCTATTATTCTCTCTCTTTCTTTTTTTTTTTTTTTTACCTGTTTTCATTTAAAGATGCATTATATATATATAAGGATTCCATTATGATCTGCCCACCTGAGAGATTCTGTCCTGCCAGCCCATCCTGTGTAGCCCAGCTTCTGCTAAAATAATGGCTGAGTACTTATTGTCCTCGTCCAGCTTCTTGAAGCGGGTGTTCAGGTTTCCTCTCTATTCCGGTGTTAAGGAAATTTCAATATTTGAAACTTTATATTTACAATCATAACCTATCAAGCAAAATCAAATACGTTTTCACTCAAAGTGGACCCTAATTCTTTAGAGATATTGCTTTTGAATAACACACATATGTTGTAAAACTTCAAAAAGGATACAATATTTTCAAATATAAATTTTGGGAACTTCCTGGCTAGCTGTGCAGCTCGTCTTAGAGAACTGGTTCCAATTACACTACAAAAGAAGGGAGATAACACATATACAGTGTGATTGGACAGCTTATCAAGTAAGGGTACAAGTCTCTCACATTATCCTCAGTGTGAGACTGATGTTACCCATGTGAGATTTTTCTGTCTTATACTGCTAAGAAGTCACTGATTATGACATCATGTATTTTTTTATGATTTATGTTACATGTAGAAGTAAAATATTTTGTAGTTTTCTTCAAATTTCGATTTGATATGGCTTTTTGAGGGGCAGCCTTGGTTTTTTAAAAAAGTTTACACAGAAAGTGTCTTCTGTCTAGTTAGTGTTTGCATTTAAGTTCAAATGAGGATTTTGGTAATTTTAAATCTTCTCAAAGCTCCTGAATTAATGCACTAAACTGTAGGTAAAATGTGAGAAAAATAATCCTTCGTTATTTACTTGTGTGAGATTGAGGAATTTTACCTCGGGGACAAGGACTTGGGGAAACCTCAATTTGACTGTGAATCTTGTCCCTTTGATGGAATTTCCCAATCCCACAATCATACTAATGAAGAATTCTTTTTATTCTACATTTCTATATACATATATATTTAACAATTGTAGCAGATATATATTCAAATTTTAGTGCAGTTACATGTTAAATGAAAATTTATAGGCTATTGGGTGAAGATCTAGAAATGCCTGCTTGGTGACTTTGCAACAGAATGGCAGACCGAGCTTGCAAGGTTCGCATCTGTGCAAAGACACTTTGTCAACAACATTGTTTTCTACTTCTGTATGTATTTATATTTCTTTCAGTGTGTATTCATTTACATGAAGTGTTTGTGCCCATGCAACATTATAATTCGTAAACAGATAACAAAAGTTAAAGTAGTCGCCGGACTATTACAAAGCAGACTTTTATGACTCAGTAATAGATCAGGTGCTCTCAAAAGAATCCATCGAAAAAAATCAAAGCAAGTTAGAAGTGTGATTATTGGTATACCTTTCATCTGGCAAATCTTCCAGCTTCTTGCCAGCATTTGATGGATGCATTACCACAGCATCATAAGGACTATCCCTCCTACAATACAAGCAGTTTCATATTAAACCTCGAGTCTCTTTGTACATTGTAGAATCTGTGTAGAATATTTCATTCCTCATCTACCCAGATAAGCCCTGCTATATATATACTGACTTGTAGATACATCCAATGAGAAGTCCCTCCGGTAGGACAGTAGGCAGATCCTTCAGTGAGTGGACAACAAAATCTACCTCATTCTTCTCCAGCGCAACTTCCAGCTCTCGCGTGAACAAATTCTTCTCCCCTATCTGCAAGTCAATGTATTTCATAATAATTTAATGATGTTGCAATATGTTTGGCTCTTTTATTTCTACATGTACTAAGGTAATATTGCTCCGTACGTGTTATATGAAATTCAAATTTTCATTATAAATATTGATCAAATTATTTGAAATACATTTTACAAAAAAATTCAATCATGAGGAATGAAAGTAATTTCTACTCATTTTATACGATATAAAATACACAATATAAAGTAAGTTGGGACATTTTACGTATTTTTACCCAAACTTTCTTTATATTGTATAAAAAAAGTAGAAATTACAATCATTCCTTAAATAAAATAACATAAGGTGAAACTTACACATTATGTATTCCAAAAGAAAGCCTTACAAGTTTGTATCTTTAATATCTTATACATGTATGTGAATATTCTGTTCTACATGTCGTTTATGTATCATAATTACACACACACATGTACAAATTGGACATTTTCTTTCCTCAAGATATTCCTTTCCAAGCCTGTGGATTGGCTCTGTTTATAAAGAGCAACCATCTTCATGTTAGAGCTTCAGCTCATTGAACACTTAACAACTGTAGCATTTTATCTTGTGTATATCACCAGAACTTCTAACCAGATTTTAACAAATTAAGTTAAACAAGCTTAATTTGCTCTACAAACTTTGTAACATTATCAGGCTGTATATAATTAGCTAAATAATCTAAATTTATGTATATCAACATGATCAAAGACTTAATTGGAAAAATTACGCAAAATATTTATGTCATAATTAGATACCTTTGACAAAGCTGCATCCAAAACCTTGTCTCCTGTTGTCTGCATAGAAACTGGGGGAGAAAAAAGAAAAGTTACCTGCAGGTTGATAGATAATTATTTGTAGCAATATAATATTGTTCTCATGGTGTATAATCTGCTGGTGTACTCAGCTAACCATCTTGACATACAAACTTATTCAAATTTATAGCAATCAGAGTTATCGATGTACAATTTATCATAATAATGGATAAATATTTCTATCACGTACAAGTACAATAAATGGATAAATATTAAATAGAAATTTTAATATCTTTGAGCTATCCTTAAATTAAATTGTGCAGTTGTGTCTGTGCCAAACTTGAAAGGCACTCAAATATAAACAACCATAAAATATCTGTAGTAATGAAATGTGGAGTTCTAAAACAGTTTCTGTAACTTGGTTATTCAGAAATTTGAAAAACGGGACAGCTAGCACATTGTAATCATAAAACTTATAAAGTAAGCAACTAAAAATGTTGGGTTTTTTCCCCTAGATGGTCACCTCAAGATAATGCAGTCAAACAGAATGAAGTTTTCATCATTAATCATTTTACTCTTTAATACTAGAGATCTACTCACAAGCTACATAATGGAAAAACAATGAATACAGAAAATTGTTCATTATAAAGCTCACTACAGCTAGTTCAAATTAACCAAGTTTTATTGCATTTGAAGTTCGTTATAACCAATTTCCATTGCATAAGAAGTTTGTTATAATCAGGTTTTACAGTATTTGATGTTTTGATTTAATGTATCTGAATTGTATTTTCTGTGTATTAATTTACCTCCCTGTATCGACACACACATATAAGACCTACAGCTGTATAATAGATTTATAGCAACTTTCCATTTACATTATCATGTATGAAAAATGTGTAAAACGCTGGTACATATGAGTTGAAATGTAATCTGCATGGTTTGTTAATTGATACTCAGTATCTGACTTGGTAATTCACTTACTGATTTCAAACGTCAGATGTGGGTTGAGTTTCTTCAGGTGATTAATGACTGTGTTTGTCTGTATCAGGGCAAGCTGAAAGATAAAATACCATTAAAATATCAGTCATTGGAAATCAATATTTTATCTATAGTTTTTATCACACAAGTGAATGCTAAAAGGCAGAAATCAAATGTAATTGAATGTATATATATTACTGGTACATGTATTTGCATTTGAATAAATTATCATATATATCATTCACTGATGTAACTTTCAAGAGTATAATGCTATAAAGATGTCTGATTATCTTTCATAGCAACATCTTGTTTTTTTTTTTTTAGATTTATATTTCCAAATGCTGTACAGATCTAGACACCTATATAAACATATTTTGCTGGTGATCTACAATAATTGTGAAATACCTTCAACTTTCAATAAATATTCATATTGTATAAGCATACATGTATATACATTTGTAATTTGCTTTTTTATGAGAAGGAATATAACACACCAGAGAAATTTGATGTCGATGAAAAGTGGAGGAAATGTGCAATAAAATTTAGAAATTGAAAACTTTCAAATTTACTTTATTTAGTCAAAAAAATGCAGTTTAAATAGAAAGTAACCTGGGAAAAAAGTACAATCCCAGTCTGGACTCGAACTCGCGATCTACAGATCAGCATTCGACATGTTAACCGACGGAGCTAGGTAATCAAATTTAAAAGGAATACACAAATATTGCTAATATTTATATCTTCATTAAGGTTTTGAGAGGAAGTCAGCCATAATGACAATATAGTACACCTCCTTCACTGATGGCTGCACAACCAGTAGGTTACGAGTCTTCTCATAATATTAACACTTATCTCAATCACTTTCACTAAATAAACTTCTTACAAGCTTATGAATGGTATATGCAAATATGAAAGGTATGTACCAGCAACATTTATATCTTACGGGTATTGCCTTTAGCTGTTTTGATGTGTGCATCATGTGAAATTGCTAGTTTTCTCACTCTCATATTTACATGAATGAAGCATTTTACAAACAGTCATGAATTGCAGCGGTAGACCATGACATCATGGTCTGATGACCGACCTTAAATGACCACACCACAGGTGCACACAGGTAACTGACCTCAGACACAAGCAAATGTCAGTGTGTGTTTGATGAATCTGCGACACATTTAGTAATAAATGACTGATTTATGTTTTGGCCTGTATATATGAAAATGTTCACAGACTGTAGACAAATAAGAGAATAGAAAATAGATAGTATGTGTGATATAAAAATATATACATGATATCATTGAAATATATAGTTCCTGGACAACACCAGATACCTAGAAGTGTCGGATCCACAATGTGGATACAATGAAGGTCAAATACCAAAAAATTATACATTTAGCACTAAAATGACCAACGACACGAACAACCAAATTGTCAAATTTTCGGGACGACCTGTCCCTTCTTCAGGACAAATGAAAAGAATTCATAATCTTGTGGATGATACCTTAAAAGACCATTTATAATATTCAGTTCACTTTTGGTAAATTCTATATAAAAGGCCACTATCACTAGTACTAACTTGGCTGACAAAACTAAAAACATTCATATATTTTTTCAGAACCTTGAGAGCTAGCACAAGCTTTCTATTGAAATCACATGACCAAAGGTATACTACAAAGTCAGAGATCATATGATGGACAGCAACCAACACTGTGAAGGTCTAGAAAGCTCCTATTAATATATACAGTCACATGACAGGGATGCATGTTCAGAAGATTAAAGCCTAGCATTCATGTCACATGATTTTGAAGGTCGTCATCAATTCCATTTAAATCTTAAAACTTCTCAATTTACAAAGTACAGGTAGTTTCCTAATATTTAGTTTCACACACAGATTTCAAAATGACAAATTTCTCTATGGAAGTTTGTGTGGTCTCTAGTTTCTGTCAAAGTCTGTATTATACAGAATTATACAAGAGTATTCATAAGAGGCATAAGTAAACAATGCTTTCAATGAAAATTAAAACTTTATTCGAAATTTTATCTAATTAATCTAGTTGTTTTTGTGGTAATGAGTGCACAAAAAAGAAAACAGCTTTAGGTGTGTTGTAAATGAGGTAAACACCAGTAGACTGTTGCAAATAAGTGTAACACCTGAACGAACCTCATGCCTACATCTACATCAATCATTTTATACAAACGTCACACCAGAAAATGTTATGTATTGATTGAAAATAAAAACACCAGGAATTTCCCATAGTATCATCTGTCATTATTAATTTGTTGATTTTCTGTTGTACAACTGAATTTTAATATCCGTGAGCAAATACAAATATTCTTATAAGATGAATATTCAAATCAATCATTGGAAAACTGACCATCAAAAACAAAATTTAATGATTAAGTTATTCATAATTTGATCCATGTCCACATAAAATTTATTTTTATGTCTTCAATAATTGCCTTTACACAAATTAACTAATTAAATAATATGCTACATTTATACCATTGAGAGCTAGTTTTACATGCATGTAGTTCATCTTAATAGTTGTGTCATAAACCTAAAGTAAAAAGAAACATTCCTGGTCTTATGTAAAATTGTATATCGACTGTGCATTGGAAATGCATTAGTCAACTTAATAGGTCACAGTTAAACATACTGGTTGTAAACAGACACCTCATGAGGTGATCACAAACTTTTGAGACTTCCTGTACATAGATATGTCATGAATTAATCTTTGAATGAAGGTTCAGCCGTGACTTTGCTTGCTATCTTTGTGATCCAAGGTTCAATGGTCAAGACTACAATCATTGCATGACATGACGAGCAGTTACTAAGCGGAAAGCTGAATATTTAGATGTTTGTAGGCTTGCACATTTACAGGGGGACAATCAAAACATGAAAATAGCAAGGAAGTTCAGACTGCCATCTTAACAGATATTAAACTACGGATATTACACAATGTTAATCCTCTTAGTAAATGATAAGACAGCTCTCTGATAAGATTATAAGAATACATTCAAAATGTTCAATGAATATAACTGGTTGAAATGAATTTTAAAAATATTTGAGAAGTCTGCCTAATCAAATTAAATAGTTATCACAAGTTATCAGGGGCATAACTATAACTTTTACAGATGCAGTCACACCATTTTCCAAATTCCAAGATAGGATGAACTTAGAACACTGAATCATTTAGATCAAATCTATTACTACTTGGCAATGTTCAGTAATTTATTAAATTTGTTACTAATATGGTCATTTATTTTCGTGTGCAAATTAATATAAGGTAAGTTTTCAAACGAATAATGCTCCAAATTGTGGAGCCTCTTGGAACTTTGTCCCATAAATGTACAGACCTAACCTTTAATATTCTGCGTATGCATGTCCAAAAGGCTAGCTACGCCCTGATGGGGCTGGGTTTCACCCTGATGGAGCTGAGTTTCATTTTTTCACAACTTATGTACTCCATATATACTGTATTATTCGAACCAATGTTTTTCAGTCAAGCATATCTCATCGAATTTATTTTCTAAGTGCAAAATTGACACTGTAACCCCATCCCAAATATCCAGCCTCGACAAATCTCGCTGAGATTACCCCCATCGGCCCATCCCTTATATTGCCTTTAAAATTTCTAAAATGAAGTTCTACGGTTAGCCAAACTTTAGCAACAGAAAAAGAGAAGAAGAAAAAATAGGATGATGATATTGATTATTCATTTTATAAAAGGAATATAAATGTGATTATATATATGACATCTAATTCACCTTTACATAAAACAGTTCAGAAATTAGATCGCAAAATGTAAACAAACTGGTAATGTTCAGCGGTAAACATGCTCCATCTGTTTACCAATTTAATGAGGTTTCTGGGAAACACTGCGCTTTCAGACCAAACGTACATACCTGGCTTTTACGGGAACCAACTTTGACAACACTTTTAGTCTCCATTTTTGTATAATAAGACCGACAAATTATAAAAAACTCTAGGCCTATCTGTTTAAAAACACACGTGTCAGAACATCAACACTTCCTGATTTACTGAAGAGAACCGAGGAGTCCGAAACATATTTATAATTTCGCTGTCAAGGACATTCGACTGAACCCGATCAGATGAGCCACATGAGGAATGAGAAGGTTACCCAAAGAATATTGTTATCCACGTGACAGACAAAGCTATAGACAATCTCTAGGGAAATATAATTTTTTTTAAACATATTGGTCGTCTTTAAAATGGAGTCACATATTTGGTAGTGTGTGTATCACGTGCACGTTTGGTTTTCTATTCTTTTAATAATTAATGAAGAATTATTTTTACGGTATTTGACATGTGACAAAGTAAATATTTTATATGAACAATTAATGGATTTTATATAATGACCAGTAAATCAATTTATATAAGTCTCTTACCATCTTTATGAATTGGTTAAAACTAAGGAAAGTGTATTTAAAAAAAAAAAAAATCAATCGATTAAAATTTAAGTTATTGGGCCATCTGACTTTTACTCTGCTTTATGAGTCTAATTTCAATAAGATTGCTAAAGGCCTAATGGTTGGAAAAAATAGTAGGCATTTATGATTATGTTATACCAGTCTAATTAAGTAAATAAAACCCAAGACCTGAGTTTGCCTGCTTTCTCTCTCTCTCTCTCTCTCTCTCTCTCTCTCTCTCTCTCTCTCGTTTCATCGTAAACTGTACAACACATACAGCCAAATGTAATATTCAGAATCAGTTTTCATTTTCTCAGTGAGTTGCATTTGAAGCGAGCATTTATCATTCCCCTTCCCATGATCATATCTTCTTATCAGAAATAGCATGGAAGACCTTTCGTTCGCCATTCTCTATTTATTTATTACATATGTACAGTTTCGCACCAATTTATAATGTGTTGGTGTGAAGTCGTCTCTAAAACAATGATAGTATTTGGTTGTTTATAGACCTTTAGCCCTACGACTCTATGTTGTGTATGTCTTACATGTACATGCATTATAAATGTCTAGACTCCTCGCTGGCAGTTAGTTTAAATATACCATTATTATACTACCAATATTATGTGTATCTAATGCATTTAACAAGTTTTAAACATGTAAGCTAGCCTAATTAACAAAATGTTTAGATCTAGGAGTTTCGACTTGTGAACCGTTAATAAATCATAAGGTTAAAATAGGCTGACTAAAGTGATTCTTCAAGAATGTTTTATAGCGATTTAAAGCGTAAAGGAAATGTTAAACCTTGGAGCTCCTCACGTGATGAGTGACTTAAAAGTGGCACATGGAGATGTTCGTTCGTGGGATGGGGAATTTTAAGTCCAGGTTTGTCTGACTTAAAATGACCTTGGTGAGGGTAAACCTGGAGTAAAGTTACTAAAGTACCCCACAAGTATGAAAAGCGACTAGAAGAAAAAAAAACCCACTTTATTTACTAATGCTATATTTTATTAACTGTTAATATATTACGTAAGCATTAAAATCATCATATAGGCCTAGTACAGGTACCATTAAAGATAGATCACTCAACGCACAAAAAAGTACGGAAACTTTACCATATTCCATCTTTATTTTGCGAGGATGATGTTGGTCTCAGCGTGTCCCTGTTAATATACTTTTCGATTTGACAGGAAAAAAATACCCCCTTCAATATACACGAAACCTTTGTGGTTATATGTTGCGCCGTGAACCGACCCTGTCTGTGTCAAATATTTCGATTTATTTAGGTAGTGTTCTCATTATGCAAAGGTTCATTCGTTCACACTCGGCATGTAGTGCACGTTCTGGCAGTGACTCCACTACAAACGTTATAGAAATTGAATGTCATAGAAACGAATAAATCATGACATTAAATTCTGTGCATTTTACTGTTAAATATTTTCAGATTGAGTGTTGTGAATACATGTAATTTGAACTTGCATAGTTTTTCCTGAATTGTCTGCCCTTTACACCCAAAAAATATATGAAGAAACTCATATTTTTTTAAGGTAACTTAATGATTCTTTATGAAATGTAATGCACAATGTCCTGAATTCATTTAAAACTCTTTTTTTTTTAAACCACCATATTCCTTTATAATTCGCAATTTGTTTTCATGGTATTTGCGTTTATACTTCTCCCTGTTGGTTAGGGGCCTAATAGAAGATAAAGGTAAAAAAAAAAAAAATCCCAACTTTTATTTGAATGTAAGTTAAAGAATTTCAGAAAGACTTTCTTTTGTCTGAGTAAATGTTAATAAAAAATTGGATGAAAATATAATTTTAGATACATCAGCAAACTGCAAATTAAATGAACGAAAGTCAGATACAGAGCAGTGGTCTAATGAAGTGGGTGTGACTGAATTTCAAAACTTATTCATGTAGACGTATAATCGATTAATGTATTTCCACGAGTGACTCTATAAGAAATAATTTACTTGCTTGCTTATACTGCAATGTCAGACTGATTGAACCATGGTTCTTAAGAATAATTGATATTTTTGAAAAGGAAAAAAACCCAGAGAATTTCTAGGTAAAATATTTTCATTTGATAAAACTTTTACATTGATACTAAGAGTGTATTGATCTACATCACCATGGATCAAATTTGGTACAAATCTACATGTATGTGTACAGCTCAGTGTTTTGAAATTTCAAATATTAGATTCTATGTAAGTCTTATAATTGAAAAAATACAGACATATATAACTATAGAAATTAAATAGTTTTATTAGTGATAACAATCAGTAAACATACTTCTTTATCATACAAAATATATCGTATTTCAGCATTGATAAACTAGAAATTAAAAAGTCACGTGTCATATACCTCCGTGTACAACGTTTCTAACTTCATTAATTAGAGATTCAGCAATTTCAGCATTTCTTCTATATAAACATATTGCTCGTATGACGAATGCATCGCGTTTATAAGGAACTTCTTCCTTCGTTGGAACCCAGGATGGACCACGGAGATTTATCTACTATTACAACATATGTTATTATCAACATCATAAATATATTTGTCGCTATTGAAGTTCCTGTGGTAAATCGAAATCACCCAGACCCTATAAAGTAAATTAAACAGTTTATCTCCGTTTCTGATAGGTTGTACACTGGCAATGACCTGCTGCATTATCCATTAATGTTACACGCAATTAAGAAATGAAGTTCGGCGTGAAACGTCATAGCTCATACCATCATGCATTTTCAAAAATGAGATTCCTTATTTCTTATATAAATAGAATAAATTCTGCTTTCTTTTCTGTTGGAATTCCCCTTAAAGAAGACGTACTATACCGGTATATTCATACACGCGCATTGTTCACAAATTTATGCATTGCATTCATGAGGAAATAACTATCACAATTTGTAAAGAAAAAAAATCGGACATGTAAATATTGTATTATATTCAGTATTACAAGTAAATACATCTAATGTCATTACTGTGTTTAACACAGCTCATCATTCAGTTCACAAAATATGTAATAAAATTCTCAGCGTGATCAGGAATTCAGGATAGTAAATAAAAGTAGTAATCATAAAGCACGACTGTCATTTCAGTCGATAGAGACAATCTCACCTCTAGACCTTACACGTGATATATGATATGTATGAAGTTATACAAGCGACCCAAGCGCCACAACGCCCACCTGAGCCATATTGCTGAAATGATGATAAAGGCGTACATTGCATTAAGTTCGGGACATATGATAGTGTAAAACTTAAAAACCCAATCATGACTTCGCTCTACCCTGGGTCATGTTTGAGGAGGGGTGGGTGGTCTCAAATCTATTCAGCATTCGAATGCTTGCATAATTTAGACAAACTGTATCCTACATGCTAGTATTCCTATGCAAATTTTTTAATACGATATTGTGGCTAAACTGCTTCCCCGGGGGTCAAGTAAGGGAAAAAACTGACTCTGCATAGTGATGCATGTAATTAATTCATAATGCATTTACATCCTTGTCGTTTTTTTTTAAAAGAAAATATTTTCTTAAGTGAAATCTTTAAGCCTATTGCAGCACGAACTTGAAGATCAGAGTTTGATTGAAGAATTGCCTTTTTACGCGCTCCATTCAATAAGTTAGTACGAGGAGGCTTGAGGTACCGTGTATATTATCTTTAGAGAAGTCGAGAAGCATAGCCTTCATCGACGAAGGTTATGCCTCTCGACTTCTCTAAAGAGAATAGTACCGTGTATATCATCTCACTTTCAAAAAGTAAAAGAATTTTTTATGTTTACATTTTAATCATTTTATAGGGGGCGGTTAGCCTACTCGTACATTTATACATAGTGATTAACTTTTTTTGAAACTTGGGACTCTATATTTCACTTTTTGGCCTCGGATGAGACATGAAAGTATTAACATATAGAACAAACAGTATATGTAGCAAACAGGTAATGAATGAATAAAAAAGTAACATGTCAGGTCGCTAGTGGAAGGAATATCATTTTAAAAAAAATATTTGACATTATAATTCTACGAAAATTTGGCCAAACCTGTAAGAGTAAATCTGTCATCACTTTTAAATAAATTTGCAAAACTAAGAGCATTTCTAACTTTGTAAATATTTGCAGGTTAAAACATTTTTCTCTCATTATTGAAAAAAATCACTTAATTCATCTTCAATTTCATTTCCATTACATTTATCACATAACCTATCAGATCTATTTATGCTATCAAAAAAATCTGCCACATTCAAATGGGAATCTGCGAGGGGCGCATCTAAAATAACGTAAACATTAATTTACAATAAACAAGATCACAAAACAATAATGAAAAAATATTTTTCGCCTAAATATGTTTTTAAAATTCTGTAGTTGACACACTTAGAAAAATAAAAAATATTTGATTTCCATTCTGATATACACTGTAAATGCTTCTTAACACATGCTTTTCACATTTTTGGATAAACAGACATTCTTTGGGGGTAAATTGTTCATTCCAATAGCCTATAAACACTTTGCCCTATTTTCACTATATACTTCCATTATCTTTCCTTGGAAGGGGTCATAATCCTTAAAATATAGAAATCCTTTCATCAAATGATACTTTGTACCAACTTTGACCGTAGTTTTCCGAAATAAGTAGAAAATATGAAAAGGTAACAAAACAACGATGACAGACACACCAAATATGTCAACGACTCAGATGAAGAAAAGGCACGAAAAATACCGGTACACCGACATGATGTTCCGAAATACCGGTACACCGACATGATGTTCCGAAATACCGGTACACCGACATGATGTTCCGAAATACAGGTACACCGACAGGTACACCGACATGATGTTCCGAAATACCGGTACACCGACATGATGTTCCGAAATACAGGTACACCGACATGACGTTCAGAAATACTGGTACACCGACATGACGTTCAGAAATAAAGGTTTATATATCTTCTTGCCGAAGTAATAGACATTTCGCGCAAATCACCTATCAGTTTCACATTGTATACCATAGAAATACTACCTGTACTATAATATATTTAAGCAGGTACATACAAAATAAAAAAGGGGGACAAATTATGTACTATAAACAGTCTGATGTCAACTAATTAAGTGCGACGATGCCCACAAGGCCCTGCACTTCAAAGGAAGAAGAACTAGTTGAATCTTTCTTTGATTGAGTTTCTAAAATTCGGTGATCTGAAATAAAAGACATGATATATAATTCACCTGTTTCAAAATGCCATTACAACATACACTGCTCTTATCCTGGTACAAGTAACCACACTTTATTGCATACAATAAATTGTTTAAACTGACTGACTTATATTGTAATTCATGATTTTGAAGTCCGTGTTTGTCATTCTCATAACTTTGTATTCTTCGTGATATTTATGAGATAGATCAGTGCTCGTTATCTTCACTTTTCATATTGTAGTAGTTTACACATTCTTTGTATACATTCTTTACGATACTCACTTCGTCTGACCTCTGAACCTGGGAAACCTTTGGTCTCTTTATCTGTGAAATGAATATGATTATTACTAAATATTGTAATTATAAAACAAAACTTTTCAGATTATTGAAGGAATATTTTTGTTTAATATCGTTGAATCTAGCATAGAAACCATCCCATTGCACAGAGCCAAGACTTAGTCTATGCACCGCAGTTGGAATATTACAATATTGGGTGTCACTCCCTACCCAATCCCAATGCTGAATTTATTCAGGGAAAATTCTCTCTCTCTCTCTCTCTCTCTCTCTCTCTCTCTCTCTCTCTGTGTGTGTGTGTGTGTGGAATATATAGTTCAATTTTAATCCACTGTTTTTGTTGTAACTAACGTATGCTGATAGTCCGGTTAAAGTAAACTTGATCTGGGAATATATTAATGAAGAAACAAATTAATGTTTTGATTGTTATTTTCTTTAGAAGCAAAATCAGTTTCTGTTGTAGAGAACCCAGTTGGGAAAATTTCAAGCTTTTCAAAATTACATCATGCAGTTGAATCATGATCGATATATAGAGTAATCCGGAGATATACTGTCTGTGATTGTTTATTGGATATTACTCGGCATGAAAGTTCACATTTCGCTCTCATTGGAACGCTGTTTATCTAATTCAACTGATTTTCTGTTCCGAATGTAGGATTAAAATTCGGAGATAAACCCGAGATTCGGACTTCATTTATTACTTCGCACTTAGACATCATTCATTGATTAGCCCTCCGACATCATTCATTAATTAGCACTCCGACTTCATTCATTAATTAGAACTCAGACTTCATTCATTAATTAGCAATAATCGTTAATCTCTTTCAACTAATATACAGAATGGCCACAATATGGAAATATTGTTTAGTCTCGTGAATTTCTGTATCTACATATATATATTGAGACTGTTTCTTCCAGAAGGTTTTATTCAAATTAAAATCTCTATCTTAAATTGTCATATGATTTGAAATTGTCAGCTACGATGTAATTGAATGTTACGTAATACGCAATTTCCAAGTTGCCCAATAGTTCTTTCCCTCTGTGGAACTCTTATGCACAGTGAGACGCAATACATACTTTCGTCCACACGCGGTGGGTATGTAGAATGTTTAACACTGCCTTGATACCTAGTCATTCAAAAAAGTATTTGAAAATCTATTTCGATTTCAAAAGTCAAACAAAACCCAATGTATTTGTATAATATTTCAAAACTCGGACACGATCTTTTTACAGATTTTGACATTTTCCCTATAGATTATATATAAAGTACCCAGGCTTTTACAAGCCACAAAAACATGCAATGCCAAAGATTACGTGCATATGGTATATGTAGATGTACTAATTTGTGACGTCACTTCCGTTTACAAATAATAATGGCGGACGTAAACTACTCAGAATATAAAAAAGATGTGCAATTCTAGAATTGCCACATATACATTGTATTGAATCAGAAAACACGTAACGAGGAGGTTATGGACATAATATGAGGAAGTATGCCCGCCCACGATCTTTGCTTAGATGTGGACCTGGTAAGCTTTATCTTCCTGATATTCATTCAACAAACTATAATTAATTGCGATATCATTCTGTGGAATTTTAGTACTTTTCCGAACTGCCAGTGCACTATTTAAGGGCTAACTTTGCTACAAAGGGACATCACATTCAATGAACTGCGAATACTTTCAATCATGGACCCCATGAAATGATATATGATTTCTAAAACCTGGATATCTCATTCCCAGAGGTGTTACCTGTATGTTATAATTAGATTCTCGTAACTTGGAGTCAATATTAGCATACGTGTTAGCGCTGTCTTCGGGTTTCCAACTACCACTTGCCGATGTTTCACGCACCTCCATGTATCCTCGGTTCTCAACGCCCTAATCATTTAAATTAACAAAATATATATCAAATTATAAACTTCATCTTTATATATACTATTCTACTCTTAGTGAAGTTTACTTTTGCAGTCGCCTTCAATTTATTGCGATTTGCTACTTTATAAAAACCTCTCAAACTCCAACAACAAGGGGAAAAAATCATTACTAACTCTTACATTTTTATAATGACTGGTGCTGGTTATTCCTGACGGGCTGTATATCAATTCTGATTCCTCAAAGCTCCTACGGAGAAAAAATAAAGTAAGCAGAGAGAGGGAGAGAGAGGGAGAAGGGGGGGGGGGGGTAATCGGAAAGGTTCGATGAATTGTTGAATTCAATTTGGTGGTGTTGTTGTAATAGTTGTTATGGAATCCCAATGGGGCCATTCTATTCTTTATTACGCTGTCAACGACGACAATGAAGCCAAGATTGCTTTCAAGATCGTAGCGGCTAACCTTGGGCTATGTATGGTGGCTGAAATGTGCCATTAGTAGCCGCTAAACTAAGGGCTATGCATGGTGGCTGAAATGTGCCATTTTACACTTTATTGTCTTTTTGTTATTTCGAGGCGAAAAGATAACAAAACGATATATAGCGAGTTTTCGTCCCGGAATAATGAAAAGACGACAAAATGATCATATTAGCTACTTTCTGCCTCAAAATAACAAAAAGACAACACATTGTAAAATGGCACAAATCAGTCACCAATCCTAGCCCCTAGACAAGCCACTAAGATTTTGAACACAACCCAGTTTTCATCACCACATTGCGCCATCAATCGGCAATCCTCGGATGATCCTGTTACGCTTCGGCTACACTTCACAAAAGTGTGCGAGGTACGAGCTTGGCAAGTAGTTCCGAGTGTTGTATTGAGACCGAGGAACATCAAGTGGCAAGAAATGAAATATCCCCGGTCTTATCGCACCATCACGTCATCGTCAAAGTTCCATCGCATCATCTGATACCAGCGTGCCATCATCGTTACGCTAGCGCCACACAAGTCGATAATATTCATGCAAGTATACGATAGTGCGATTGTAAAGAACGAGGCCCCATCCAAAATTCCATGATAATTATTTTCAGAAAAATCGTGTAACAAGCCCGTATACATCATATATCTGTAACAAACACTAGTACTACACTTAAGAAGAAAAAAATCATATTTGAAAGTACTTGAAGGTATGAACTGCAACACTTCACGCTGGCATACTTTAAGATGCGCGTAAGCGATTCATAAAAGTGCGTTGGCGTAAAGTGTTGTAGTTCATATCATGTATTTTCAAAATTCTCATATTAACCACTGTTCGTTATCTTCACCTTTTCGTTCTACTTTCATTTCTATCGGAAAACCCAACCGTAAAAATGGAATTACTACATTCATCTGTATTCATACGCGCATTTGTACAACAACAGCGCATTTGTGAGGAAATGAGCTACCATGACAATTTGCAGAGATATCAAAGATATTGGAAATGTAAATACATGTATGTATGAATGGCAACATGAGAGATAGACCGATGGCTATCTTTTTTGGTTGTTAGGTCATTGTTAAGTAATGATTATTACATTTCAAAAGTTTTATCAACACCTTTCAGAGCTATCAAAGTGTCTCAAGTAGATTTAAAGGTTTCTGAATTCAGTAACAAACCAGTGTTGTACGTACACGTCGGCAGAGTTGGATGCATTTCTAAAACAGAGGGTTACTATGACACAGAGAAGGACGAGAATCAATACTCCACCAGCGGACGCACAAATAATGATGGCCAGTTCCCATGTCAACACCTTCTCTGTACAACCAACGCCCTCATACCGGAAGTAGTCCTCCTTATTGCACCTGAAAGTATAGCAGTTAGATTTTATTTTACAATGCTTCGATAACTAGCATTGAGGATAGAAAACAGATAGCCATATTGGTTTTCTGTTGAAAGTCTCGTAGACACATGCAAGTCCCGCGTGGCTTAATGCCACAGGTATTCATCTACATTTTAAATTTGACAAGACTTTCCTTCATCCTGGTCACTGAATGGCAAGAGCACCAAATTTATATTGTGATTTTGAAGAATACGCAAAAAGTAAACAGATTTAAGGGCATTATCGAGAATAATGGGACAAAATCATATCATGTGTATTATTCTCAAATCACAGAGGCAACATATGGTGCTTATCAAAGTGGAAACAATGGGGGAAATCTGTTCCTCGTGCAGTCTTATAAATCGATGGCATCGCACCTGCATTTTGAGACGTAGGAAGTAGACCTACTATCGGTTTCTACGTAACACTGGCCATGTTTTCCACAGTCGATAGGATGATGGTCACAGTAATATAGAATGGCACATCTTTGTTTGTTGTTGAGTGTTTGATCGACACATACAAATCCTGGCCGACCAATCAGTGCTCCTCTGCAGCTGTCTGAGTCACAAATACTCTGTGACGTCAAAGTATCTATGAGTTAAAGCAAAAAGTTCTGAAAATTTATTGGCAAGTATAAAGGATACGTCAAGTACATGTATTTAGAATAAATTATTTTCCTGGAAAAATTTCCATGACTGGGGGGACACAATCATTATCATTATTATTATCAATATAATTGTCAATAGTTTACATCATGTAATTATCACTATTCTAGACAATCATTATATTATTCTACATCATCATCATCATCATCATTATTTTTCACCATTATCATTATTATACATTTTATCTTGATATTAGTTTACATCATAATTGTTATGATCAAAAACATTATTACCATTATTTCATATTATCATGATTATTATCATTACTATTATCTTTATCATAATCTATTGTATATAGAACACTTACTTGTAACGTTACTAATAGAATCGTTTAGATACGTCAGATCGATGTCCTTCACTGTAGACAGAGAAGCGTACATTTCATGGCTAACATTTGAACCACTAGAAATCCCCACTTGGGCGTCAATACCGAGCGCGGCATCAACCGACACCTGTGATCCAGAAGCTGACCTGAAATATAAATCATGTAAACACAAAAGTATAAAGCGTAAAAACATTTTTGAACATCTATGACATGATAACCATAACATCCGGTCACACACGAGATAGTTTTATTTTGAGATATTGAATAAGAATCCATTTTCGCGAACTATCATTATGATTGATTGAATGTATATTTCAGTGGTGATATTGATGCATGGTTCGGTTTGCAGGTTTAGACACTTTGTAGCCCCCACCCCCTCATTCAAACACCCCAACACCCCCCATCATTCAAACACCACAGAACTGCCTGCTTAGGAGTAACATCTCCTCAGACAGGCTAAAACCAGTATTTGGTATAGAATGAATGGTTGTTAGTATATAAAAACTGAGATTTACAAGTAAAGATTTTCATCATTTCAAGTTTAACTTAGGAAGAAATAACTATTCTAGAATTAGGAACCCGGAACCTGGTTCATCCATCTTACTATGTACTGACGTGTTGCTAATATTTATATACAGGATTCAGTACATCTTAAAAATGAAATGAGCCCTCTGTTTTGTAAGAGCAATTAGGACTAAACTGGAAAAGACCCGTCCAAATGACAAGAACTGAAAGCACTAAACATGAGGTCCAGATTGCTACAGAGATGATAGAGGAAACACGGAAACATCACGAAAGCGAATCGATGGAGGGAAGCTAGCCTGGATAGGTGAGTCATTCTGCTTACCTTTTTCTACGCCCATTTGAACAGCTGTAAAGATAACGTACTAATCAAGTTAATTTTTTTTTCAGTTCTCAGAAAATTTAATTTATAACTTGTTCTCTACTAATAGGAAGTAAACATGAAATGTCAATATGAATCAATACTTGTATTACCAAATGCATATTTCCTCCTTGACAAAACTACTGTTCTATACTTTTATACTGTTTTATATATAAGCTTATTACTTGCAACATCATTTTTAAAATACGAAATTTCATTTTACCTATTTATGCATATGAATAAAACAAAACCGAATACCTTTTTATCCTTCGTACTCTCAGGTATTCACATCCATTTATACTGCTGGATACGCTGGATAGCTACCATGTCAAATGAAAGTTTTGTAATGGTATGGATAAATCTTACTAGTAACTTGATGGAAACGTACGTTTAAGCCATGAATAATGGAAATAAGGTGTAATAGATTTTTTAAAACCAGATAAATAACTTAATCTCTGATTTATCAAATATTATTTCCAAAAGGCAGTTTATATCATCAGATATTGCTCACCTTGCTTTCAATTGTTGTTTTGTTGTGAGAACAACCATTAAATTTCAATACAAATTTAAGCTCTAATACAGCATTTTCTAGAAAAGGAAATAAACACGTAATTAATTCTAGTTACTGAATGAGAAATATAATGATTAAAATATTACTTTTAAAAACCAAAACAATGAAACAAAAATTAATGAAAATAGTACAGTATTTGTATACATGTAGTTATTTCAGTACTCTGATTTTAAATTTCATTGTTAATATTTTCAGCTATGATTTAGAACTGCTTTACCGGAGTTTTATGACAAATTTCATGTAAAAGACCCACCTATGCTGGGATAAATGGGCTCAACTTGATAGGTTTGTTTTGTTGTTATTATATGCGGCTGTGTTGTCGCTACGTCTGTTGTTGCCTCTGTTGTGACGTCATTGCTACTTGTGGACGCTGTACTCTGTTGTGTTGTTGCTACTGTAATAGAACTTGGTACCTCAGTTGTCAAATTTGAATCAGACGTTTGTGGAGAGCTTGTATCTGGTGCACTTGTTGCGTTGTCGGTTTCTTGTGTACTGGTTGGTACAGGTGCATCTGAAGTGGTAATATCTGAAGACGATGTAGTGATTATCTCGGTCGCACTAGTTGACTCCATCAATTTTTCCGTTGTTGCTTTCGTGGGGGATTCTGTCGAACTTTCACTTGTATTTTGTGATAAAGATGTTGTGTTATCTGGTGATATTTCCTCGTTGCTCGATGTCGTAGTTTCCTCTGTTGTAGCTTCCATTGCCTCTGTTGTGCTTTGATCCCCTGTTGATTGTGTTGTCGCACTGCTTGTACTTGGTTGTGTAGATATTTCTGTTGTGCTTTGATCCCCTGTTGATTGTGTTGTCGCACTGCTTGTACTTGGTTGTGTAGATATTTCTGTTGTGCTTTGATCCCCTGTTGATTGTGTTGTCGCACTGCTAGTACTTGGTTGTGTAGATATTTCTGCTGTGCTTTGATCCTCTGTTGTTGATTGTGTTGTCACACTACTAGTACTTGGTTGTGTAGATATTACTGTTGTGCTTTCAATCGTTGAGGTCGTGTTCTCATCATCTAACGTTGCAGTATCTAATGCAGTTGTGGAAGCAGGTGATTCAGTAATGGTATTGTTTGTATCGCCATCTTCATAACTGCACACTTTGGATATAGTCACAACATACAATATTGCTGCTGAAATAGATAGAATTCCATCATACAACTTTATGATTTATGACTTCTTGCGACTAGAACTTGGGTTAATCATTTAGAATAGCAATGGAAGAATAATGGATACTTACACAGGTACAACAATTTTACAAAACACTGAGTAGAGGGCATCCTGCAAGAGAAAAAAATGTCACAGTTTAAAAAAAGAAAATATCGTGATTTTTAGTTTTGTAGAATGAATTCTAGCGAGAGTAGTCGACTCTGTGGAAGACGGAACAGTCGACATTGAGATATATCCACGTTTCATCTATTAATAATAGTCATTTTAACTCATCTGTAAATTCGATATATCCCTGTGAACTCGAGATAAGACACCACAGAGTCGTCCACTTCTGCTTCGTACTTGGATGTTTTATTGAAAATAAATATTAATGGTAAACCAACAACTCAACTTTATGACAAACAGGATGATTTCCGCTTCTCCATCGTCAACTTTCCATACTTATGTAGCAATATTCCATTTTCACCTGCATATCTCAACTGATTCGATACGCAAGACAAACAAGTTGATGTTACAGGGGTTTCGACAGTCTCGTCTAAAGTCAGCATTTCGCAGATTCTGTGGTCGTTTATATAATAATTTAATTTGCCAATACCTATATTTGTGTGAAATGCTGCCTGACGTGGTTTATACCGATTGTTAGGCCGTTCTTGGCACACTGATTTCGACTATCGATTACTCCGTTTACCTTATCAAGATATAGCGCTCACGGCGGGTGTGACCGGTCGACAGAGGATGTTTACTCCTCCTAGGCGCCTGATCCCACCTCTGGTATATCCAGCCGTTCGTGTTTACCCAACTCTATTTTTGTGTTCCTTAAAGGAGATTGATCACTGTTCGTTATCTTCCCTTTTCCTATACCTTCAAGGCACCTGATCTCTGACGGACTGTATAATTGATTACAAATTGGCAAAAAATACTAATTATACCCAAACTGGCTAATTGTTCCCTTTACTCTTAATTTTGTAAAGTATTTATGAACTTGATCACTGTTCATTATCTTCACCCTTTTGTGCAAAGATCGTTTATACACTAATCAGAGATTTTTTTGTACTACCCGAATAAGAAGTCATCCATAGTATTTCCGTCATAATGTACGTTTTCTTTTACTGCACTAGGACTCCTATATTATCACAACCCATTACTAAGTCAGAAAAGATTATTGGGTTTCTATCAACCAGAATTTTATATGACTAAAGTAACAAATTAATGCTGTGTCACATTAAAAGAAGTCATTGAAATTGCAAATAAATCGATAACACACTTTAGTAATCACTTTAATTTATCTTACTAGCCAAGGGTATATCCACCTCAGCACATGACACAATAATCCATCTTTCTTTAAGGAACATAATTTCGTCTCAGCACTGTCCTATATTTTTAGATTGTCTATTTCTCACCGTCGTAATGTTTAGTAAATCTTCTAGTTAAGTATTAAGTGTTTATTGAAATTGGAACTGTTTTAATGTCTAGTGTATAGAGGTTTCTAAAATGACTTATATATTCATGTATTTCACAACATGGATGGGTCCATCCGAAAGACCAGAGGGTCTGGACCCGGGGATTTTGCCATATCGGTTTTTATTTTCATAGAATTATTTTATCTCCTGGTCTTCGCCCTGACCTCTTACGAATGTACATTGATCCCCTTTTAAGCCATCGTCATACATTTTCCAGGTCGTCTGAAGATCTAGTACAAGTAACATATTTATTGTGCTAGCATCAGTATTACATGTACATGGCTGTATGACCGTGGCTTTAAGTTCAAACTTTAACAAACAAGTTCTACATAAATTAAAGTTTCTCTTCAATTCCGATATTGTTGCAAAGGGGCCACTGCTGTGAAAGGACACTGATGTACCAAGAAAAACCCCAAGTCTTATGTAACGAATGTCAACCCTGAGGAAGCGAGTGCGTTATCCTGTGGTATGGGTAATTATGCCCCCCTACAGATTCTACCACTAATGCACACTGTGGTATTGGGGATTTACAAACGAGGGATTGCATTTACTGTGGAGGTCTTTCTTGTATGTTCACTGTGTGTACTGACCTTTCGGGGGGAAATGGCCCTTTTCACACAAAAACTTACGACAAAGATCAAACTTTAGAAACACTGTAATTTCTTTAAAGATTGTATGATTATAAAATACACCCATGGTTGACAAACCTTGCATGCTTACTTCTGATCATGTGATGTTGTTCTTAGTCGTAAGATATTTTGTGAAGAGGGCCACGGTGACTTAGTCCTTGGTTAAACTATGCTACAGTTCAAAATTTTGAATGCAATTATGTAATAAAATTTCATCTTATCCAGACACAGGATGAATAAACGTGGGAAGGCGGTGATCATTACACGTGGGAAGGAGGGGATCATGCAATTTTTGGATCTATGCTAGGGATGAGTTAAATACACACCCACACTTCACAAACCTCTCTAAATGTAACAGCTGTTCACAGTATCATCGATCTAGTGCCACAAGCACAGAATTTATTGAGGGCTATTAACCCTCTCCAATGTTACTGGATCACACAGACATTAAATCATTTAACACAGTTTTTAAGATGTCAAAAATCATATTATCAGTTACTTTCAATTGATGATTTCATGACTGTATATACGTGTATATGTTACTACACTTCCAGCAGAACGTAATCAATTTCGTTTAATTACGTAAATCCCATGAAACTAACATAATCGTAGATACACTCTAAATGTCTTTGAACGACAGTAAACTCTCGTGAAGTGAACTCATGGGACCCGTTTTAATCACAAAGCAATATCCCTAATTCTGTTGAGCTATTATCTGATAAGAATTCCCGTTAATTTCTACCACTAAGGATTGAAAATCAGAATTTATTATACAAAATAAGAGTCCACCCTTTTTACGATGTATATTATTGATTACCATGCGGGAAAACAGTATGATTTTTTAAATACTGTTTGCCAAATGGTCTGTGACTGAGGTAATTAATTTTTCAACAATATGAAATTGAAATCACAGAACATTACTGCTAAATGATATAACTATATAACACATTAAAAAAAATTGAAAAGTAAATGAAAAACTTGCCTGGTAATTTCCGGTTTCCTTATTATACGTGAAACGTATTCGTAGAACCACGATGAAATCTTGACATCTTTCAATTCATCGAAGGTACCAGTTACCGCAACCTCATTAAATTCTATTTCATTTACATCTTCAGACAAAATCTATTATATTCGGTTTTGGTTGAAAGGAAGGTTCAGTCCTGTCCCGTGTGCTGGTAAATTCGAGCACGACGGTATGATGCTATAATGTTGATGGACCGCCCTATCAAGGAAATCAGAATTTCACTTCCTCTCTATTTACCTGAAACGTAGTTTTAATTATTACGCGTGTGTGCTGGATCGATAAGTTACAGGTATGGCTACATCTATCGATCTGTTGTGTCTTTCAGCCTCTATTTCGTCTCGTGCTGTATCTGACTTTCTTCTCCAATGAAGACTTTGTTTAAGGACGTCTTGGTACTATTTTATTTCTCTAATCAGAGGTCTGTTACGCAAACACAAACAATATAACGTGTGATCATGATTATGTTTAGATTAGATAAAACTTTCAAAATCAAGGTTTTCATTTTATAGATAGCTTTTTGAGAATATTTTAGTAAAATTGGCCTGCTGAATAAAGTTTTCACCATTTAACACTGTTCTTTTTTTTAAGGTATACTCGTTTCCAGTAATGTACATATATACACATTAAATGTTGCTTTAACACTCTATTCACTGTAAACAATAGATTGTAAATGTAAATGGACAAAGTCAGATATACGACTATACAGCACTACCAAAGTAGAGTATATTTACAGGCCTTAAGTGTGACATATCAAACGTTGCAATATCTAATCTTTTTTATTTGTATTGAATGATTTTTTCACTTGTATTGTATATTTTCCATTTATGTTGCCAGAATTAAAAAGGAGTTTGTTTGCCATCGCGCGACCGAGCCATTTTTAACCCCCCGACTGGAAAGTTTTTAATGACATAATTTCGGCCAAGGTTTTTTTTTTCACTTGATCTTCCGACTTCTGTTTTTATTTCAAGTTCCTATCCGCGTTTGGTTCATCTTCACAAGTCAACGGTTATTGATTCGTTACCTCGCACCATGCTCGCATCAGTCACCATTCAAAACACGGGTTTGGGACAGGAGATGACGCAATTAGCTAAAATTAAATCATCCAATGAGATTCCTCGTTTAAGATGCAAGTTCGGAAAGAGCAAAAACAGAAAGTAAACAATGGTCTTCGTGGGGTACTTTTCTTAACATCAAAAACATTGCGTGTTGTTTTTATTTTGTAACGAGGTAAGTAATCATTAGCCCTTGACTTGTGAAGATGCGTTTTGTTTTGTTTTTAGTTTTGTTCTTTGCGGCGTTTTGTAAATCGCCGCAATTTTAAGCGCTCAAATGATCGATTCGGCACATGGCATACTGGTAGAATTTTATATATCCGACGAGGCATCATTCGATAATTATGGACACAAACAACAACTGTGTCCGATGAAAATGTAAATGGGTACCCCGAATATTCGGAAATGCCCGCAATTTACCGAAATGCCTCCAGGAATTAGTTTTCGAAATACCACCTAAAAATATCGAAATTCCCCTCTAATTATATACATTAATGCATATTAAGTTTATATATGTTAATCTTTTATGATAAAACGTTTTTAAATTTGTGATTGTAAATTTAGGGAATTCAATTGTGTTCATTTCTCGCATTCACGATGTTTCAAAGAAAGATAACTCTAGCAAAATTTATACATAACATATTTTTATTTTCCAATAAAGGGCCCTCAAGGGGCAGCATGAGATTTTTTCCCCTATACAATATTTGTTTGAATTGCAAAATATATATGAATGTTGATTTAATTCAACTTAAGCAATGTATATATATAATGATTAGGAAATAATGGTTGAAAACATTCTTCTAAATGAAAGAAAAATAACATGAGTTACCTTCCTTAGATTAACACAAATTCTAATAAGACTCTTTTTTATTAAAAAAAATTATGTTATTTTTTTCTTCAGAGACGGTATTTTACATATTGAATCAATCCCTAATCTTTCAATTTAACTTTAAAAAATTGATTCAAAGGGGAATTTCGTTAGTTCTAATGGGCATTTCGGTAATTCGAGGTACCGCGGAGCACGGATTTAAATCATTTAATGTATCAGAAATCGTTTGACCAACATCATTGAACATGAAATTGTGTTGAGTTTATACGAATAATGTTTTAGAACAACAACAATGCTACCAAGTTTCAGTTGCATAATACATGCATGTTACATTGGCCATTGAGAGTAAAATCATGGCAACCAAGACTCTAGACGAAGAACAAGGTACGATTGTATACATAAAGAGGCCCCAAAATTTTCTCTCTATAAAATGTGTCTGGAATTAACCTTAATAAGCGTTTTAAGAAAGTAAAATATATGCAAGGTATACTATGTCGACAAATTCAGAATGGTATTTCTAATTGGATAGCATTATGACATCATGAATAAGACATTTCCCGCCTTTTTTCAAAATAAGCCTGAAAACTGTCAAATGTCATACAGATTATTGCTCAGGAAAAGATGTGCGCATTTGTCGAGCAAAATAAAAATGATATATATTGTGTATTATTTTAAGATGAAAAACATACTTGAATATGAATTTGCTCAACGCATGCGCTGTATGTTTTCTGAAAAGAAAACCACCTGAATTTGTGGATATTTTCATTGGAAATGGCATTTTTGCAATTTTATGCCAACTTCTAGCTCTCGTCATATAACATAAATCATTTTGCTGATCAAACTGAGCGGATTTTGGGTTTGCTAATCCATTCCTTATTTGAATGCCAGGGTTTGACTCCAAGTAAAATCATCGATATTTTGGGCCAAATGACTTTAGAAACTGTACCTACTTCTTTGGTAAAAACAATGGATTTCAGTTGCATAACACATGCATGTTACATTAGCCATTGAGAGTAAAATCATGGCAACCAAGACTCTAGACAAATTTGAAAAAACAATGGACATATTCAAGACCTGGAAAACAAACACCCACAAAGCAAGCAACATATCAGAATAACAAAAGGATATGAGCCATACACAAACTACTCCTGTCCATGAAGTTAAAACTGCACTTTTTAGAGAGGTTTCTGACAGTTCTGCAAGTAGTTCACTGTAATAGGGTTAATTCATCAAAAGAACGCAAAATATAAAAACAGAGTTTTGATATTCAATATATTTTCAGCAAAAAACAAAAAAAAAAAAAACAAAAAAAAAAATCCCGACCGACCCAAAATTTTTTATGACCCTCGGGCTATGGCAAACCAACATTTTTTTAACTGTGGCCTTAAATAAATAAATAAAATATATAGCCTAGTTTTAATTTGTATTGTATAATTTTCCATTTGTATTATATATCTTCATTTTATATTGTGGGTTTTTTCCCATTTGTATTGTAATATTATCTATTTGTATTCGATATTTTGCATTTGTATTATATCACTTTTTATTTATATTGTACATGTATAATTTCTATTTGTATTGCAAAACTTTTCACCTGTATTGTGTAATTTTTTATTTGTATGATTGTATTCGAGGGATTGTTTATTTTGATTTGATACGAAGGATTTCATTAGTCAAGTTTTAGTCTGTATCTTTTTGAAAACGATGTTCCGAATGTTCAACCACAAGATAAACTGGCCTGCTTTCAGGATCGGAACGGCTACGTAGTGCTAGATATGAAATTAAAAGAACCTACATGTACCCAGGGATAACAAGCATTAATTCATAAAGTGCGTTCAATAGACCTAGATATAGCTAGCCTCAATCGACAATCCGCGGATGATTCCGTTACGCTTCGGCTACACTTCACAGTGAGCGAGGTATGAGCCACGCGAGGAGTTCCGAGTGATCTGCTTGAACACAGCACTGGTCTCCTTTATCTGCGAAGGACTTTGTTTTGGTGACCAGCTGTACATGAAGCATCACAACTTTAGACCTATGCTTAGGGTCGTAGCAGTGAATGTTTTTTAACTACAGGCATTTGAGGCATGGATCATGATCATTCCAACTCACGCCCCTTATCACCTCATTTTTTTCTTATCTGGGATATACTTATTTTTTCTACTTATGTATGTATGCATTGCAGATCACCAAAACTGCTATTTCTCGTCTCTGCCACGTATTCGTAAAAATCACGTTATCAGTGTACAAGAAAAGAAGGCATGCAAATCTTTTCACGTCGTCTGCCTAACCTGGTTCAAACTTCGCTTTATTTTTCTTACTTAAAACCATTCAAAACATTGGATATGCATATGTCAGTAAATTGGTTAAACATTCTCCTTTACTTTCGTGTATTCATTATATTTTTAAAACTCGCGAATATTTAATTACATCAACCAAGTCACTCAAAATCGGAGACAATTTCGTTGCTGTTCATCAGCCGGTCCGGAAGTGCAGGAACGATAACCCAGACTAATGTTCCGAATGACATAAAGCACACGATGACGGCGGAAGCTTCCAATAGAGCTTCCAATAAACAGTAACTCTTTTAAAGATGACAAGGAAATTAAATTACACCAAAAAGAAATTGTTGTATGGCAATTATGGTTTCTTTTTTTGAAAGGTAACTACTGTATGTTTTTATTTTTTATTTTATTATTGTTGTTGTTTTTTTTTAGAGATGTAAAGGTAAACGACTACTATTTTTAGTTTCAAAAAATTGATAAAGATAATTTTCAAAATATCATAGATAAAAAAAGGTTTCACAACAACATGATATTTGAAGAGGAATAAGAAAACAGGGTCTTGAATGAAACAATATAGAAATATTCCCTTTTTCAAGAGGCAACTGGAAATACATGTATGATGACAAAATTACTTCCCATGTCCAATGTAAAAGGGTGAGACCTTTTGAAGCCAAATATTGCAAGAACAAAGAGAAAGCGTATTTTGATGTATCCTGAACAATTGTTCAAAATGTTGAAATCAAATCAAACCTGAGGGAAATTTTACATTATATTACAAAACATTGCTTCTTTATCAGGCGCGCATCTAGAACATTTTCAAAAGAGGGGGGTGAACCAGAGGATTTAGTTGTTGATATCATGATATGTATTTTGTAATTTTTTTATCGTCTGCATGGGGTTTTATAGGTTAGCTAACACTCTTTAAAAAAGAATATGAAATGAAAAACGAATTTGCAACGCTATTGCTGACGGGTGAGATCAAAAGTTTGATGTCTGACAAAAAACTAAATTCACACAGTTTTCATCAACACCCCAATGACCCCATCCCCCTTTCCCCGTGGGGATCCGAGTGAAAATAACTTCCTTGTCGTAAGAGGTGATTTACGTTTAATAAAATATCCAAGTATGAAGCAAAGGGGGAAGATAATAAATTCAAGTATTTCTATCAGCATTAGACAGTGTAGTCGTTGTCTTTTCTTCTTGCTGAAGCACATGGCTCCTTTTAGTAAACAGGAACCCAATTATTAAGTTTATGTAATTATCATTAACCTTTATAAACCTGAAACATACATATATCTTCCTTGCACCATGAGGCAATAAAACACTGTAATTACATGTACAAGGATACCATGATGTTAGGAAAAAAACAAAAAAGCAAACAAACTAGGAAACACCTTTCTAAACGGAAAAGATTTAGTGTGTTGTGGAACCCATACATGAAGTGGTCAAGAGGGATAGGAGTAGAAGGGTACATTAATAACTTAATCTTTTCACTTGGATTGATACAAATGCTTGATGTGCACCCATTATTAGATTAAGAACCTTGGAAATTGGACCTTGTTGGCTTCGTAGATCAGCTTTGTATATTACATTGTAAATGAGAATATTAAATAATCCCTCTAAGATCAACGGAACGACGAAATGTGAGAAATTTAAGAATTGTAAAGAAGGAATGAAAGATAGAGTGAATATGTTGATATGATACCGGGTCAAGACATAGGGCTAACGGCGGGTTTGACCAGTTGACAGGGGATAGTAGGCACATGATCCCACCTCTAGTGTGTCCAGGGGTATGTGTTTGCCCAACTTTTTAGTTTGTATTCCTTGTGGGATTTATAAGATTGATCACTGTTCGTTATCTTCGTCTTTCCTGTTTAGAATTTTTATTACGAGAACTAGAATCATTGAAAAATTACGAGATTTTTTTTCCAATTCTCAATAATTCATGAAAACACTATCATATGAAAGTTATGCTAATTTCAAACAATATGAAAATTTCCCAACAGCATTTGTAGAATGTCTCATTAAATTATGACATCGCTTTTAAAGACGCAGATAATAATGCTATAAAACGATTAGTCAGTGTAAAGAAACATAAAGAAAAGAAACAGTAAATGCTTCAAACACGAATATATATTACCATCAGCAAAATATTGTTATATCACGATATATGTACATTTCATTCTTATCAGAAAGCTATCAATAAAACAGAAATGTCATGAACTAAATGTAATGGGTCTGGATCACTCGCTGCAGCCATCAATACCATGCTCAATTTGACAGAGTTTACCTTAACTACCTGAAACAAAGATACATAGTTTTAAAGTCAATGAAACACTAGTACTTCACCAATATGTTCTGAACAAGATAATGTGAATAAATTTCTTACTTACTTATTGGTACCTATCATTGATCAGTTTTGGACGCTTTATCTGAAAAAAAAAAAAAAACCAAAATGTGCTATTTTCTCTTTTCTGGGGGCAAATGAGGTGCTACATCGATTGGACTCGTTATTATCGCGTATTCAATCGATATTCATCTCCTTTTTAAAAAAAATAGTCAGCTGTGTTCTTTCAATTTGATTTTAACTCCTGTTTCCAATCAAGGGATGTGTGCAACACGTGATCAAATCAGTGCTTTTATAGATGTACTAAACTGACACATTATTGGCAATCTTTACCTGCATGTTGTAGTTGACTTCACTAAGTCTACTGTCAATGTAATCATAGGTATCTGCACTCCTCTCCATATCCCAGTTACGTTCATAATCTCTAACGTAGGAATGGTTGTCAAAGCTCTAAATGATAATGATTTATAATAATTTTTAGAAAAATACAACTTTTATCATATCACATACATAATTTACCTATTTAGTGTATGATTTATTTCAAGGCAACCCTTCTTCTTCTTTTATCAATAAGTGAATGTGTTTGCCCGTTTCCATATTTTTATTGCTTACATATTGTGTAATCTTCATGCAACAGGCAGCTGTATTTCTTTGTCATTTATGATAAATCAATCACCTTTTCATCTTTACAAAAAGGTGAAGATAACAAACAGTAGTCGAGCTGAAAAAAACTCGTAGGGCAAACCCGGTCTCAGAGACATCAGGGATCAGGTGCCTAAGGAGGATTAAGCATCCCCTGTCGACCGGTCACAACTGCCTTAATCCATATATCTTGATCAGGTAAACAGAGTAATCCGTAGTCAAAATCAGTGTGGAAAGAACGGCCACAATCGGTATGAAACATGTCAGACAGCACTGTACCCAAGAACAAGTTGCACTGGTAAATTAGATCGTTATAACGGCCATAAAATTTACGAAATGCTGACTTTGAAAAAGACTATTGATACCCTGTATCATCAACTCTATTTGTCAGTCGTCTTTCTCGATTTAAAAACTTACCATCCACAGAACACGCTCTTGTGTATTCAATCAATTGAAAGACATAAATACCATATACAGGTGATAATGGAATATTGCTACATAGACATGACAATGGAAAAACTGAAGACATCCCGTTCATCATCAAGTTATGTTGTTAGTTTACAGTTAGCATCTATGTTTAATAAAATATCTAAGCATGAAGCAGACCAGGAAGAATCCGTTGTGACTTTCATTTGAAGTTTACTGGGACATATCAAATCAACAGGAGAATGAAAATGAGTATTGTGAATAGATAAAACGTCCTCAATATATCTAAATGTCGAGTTGAAACTCACAGCAAGATATATTTTATGTATTAGCTTTAGAATAAATTGTGCCTCGTAAGAATATAAAAACAGGTCAGCTAATAAAGGAGAACAATTATTGCCCATGGAAATTCCAGCAGACTGTTGGGAGACCTTAGCAACAAAGACTACAAAGATATTATCAATGAGGAACTCTAGCATTTTTTAAATATCAATTTCAGAGTGCGTGTGCGTTGAATCAGAGTGGTGTTTACCAAAGTAAATTTTGATAACTGACCACAAGATATGAATATTTCCTTTTTCTATTCTTATGGTAGAAGCAACTTTCTATGATGTCAAAAAGTCTGGTCTTTAATTCAACTTGAGGAATGGTCTTGTGAGGTGTTGAAAATTAATACATTTTGATGTTGTTTTGTGATTTCAAATTAACTACAAAATCTTCAGAATTATTTAGAATCCACATTTGATTTCTGGTATATCTAGTGGCACAATATGTTCGAAGTTGCTCCTTCACATCAGTTCATATTTTCGTGATAGGGGCTTGGTAGAGCATTTACTGGATTTAGCAATGTATTTATGTTTGTAAGGATTTTGGGAACTTTAGGAATCCAGCATAGGCACGGTAAGTCATACAAAAATGGAAAACGCAAATATTCATATCTAGTGATCAGTCATCCAAAAATTTCTTTGTTAAACGCCACTCAAGAACTCTGAAGTTGAATTTAAAAACATATGCTGGAGTTCCACCTTGACGAAGATATCTTAGTGGTCTTTGCTGATCAGGTTTTCCAACAGTCTGTTAAAATTCCCATGGGCACGAATTGTGCTCCTTTGTTAGCTGACCTGTTTCTATATTCATAGGAAGCAGAATCTAATTAAAAACTCCTACGTGAGAAGAAAAAATCTCATGCTGTGGCCTTCAATTCATCATTTAGATATATCAACGACATATCATCTATTAACAATAATAACTTTCATTCATATGTCGGTTCGATATATCCTGTGAACTCGAAATAAAAGACACCACAGAGTCGTCCACTTCTGCTTCAGACTTACATATTTTATTGAAAGTAGATAGTAACGGCAAGCTAACAACTCAACTTGATGACAAACGGGATGATTTTATCTTCTCCATCGTCAACTTCCCATATTTATGTAGCAATATTCCATTATCACCTGCATATGGTGTTTATATCTCTCAACTGATTCGATACGCAATAGTTTGCTCTACTTATGGTAAGTTTTTAAATCGAAGCAGGCTACTGACAAACGAGTTGATGGTGCAGGGATTACAACAGTCTCGTTTAAAGTCAGCATTTTGCAAATTCTGTGGTCGTTATAACGATCTAGTTTACCAATACAACCTATCATTGGGTCAAATGCTGTCTGACATGTTTCATGCTGATTGTTAAGCCGTTCTTGACACACTGATTTTGACTACGAATAACTCCGTTTACCTGATCAAGATATAGGGCTCAGGGCGGGTGCGACCGGTCGACACAGGATTCTTACTCCTTTTAGACAACTGATCCCACCTCTTGTATATCCAGGGGTCCGTGTTTGTCCACTCTCTATTTTGTATTGCTTATAGGAGTTATGAGATTGATCACTGTTAGTTATCTTCACCTTTCATTCATTCATCCCATTAACTGGGATATTAAATGTGATTAAAACTGACGCAAGATATTGAAAAATTTCATCAAGGACTTTTCGCATGGGGATTTGGGTTAAAATAGGTCCTCAGTACCCCCTTGTTTGTCACGAGAGGCGATTCAATGAGGCGGTCCTTCGGATGAGACTGCAAAACTTGAGGCCCCGTGTCACAGCAGGTGTTGCACAATAAAGATCCCTCCCTGTTCAAAGGCCATAACCGACGAGCAAAGGCCTAAATGTTGTAGCCCTTCACTGGCAATGGTGACGTCGAGACTCACCGAGTGAATAATTCTCAAGCGGAATGTTAAACAATATACAATCAATCATCAAGGAATTAGTCTTTTGTGTTGAATGGCAGAGAAACATAAATGATTAAAACAACAAGAGTAGTAATAGTTTTAAAACCAATAGAATTACCTTGAAAATTTTCAAATGTAAATGTAGTACTACATTGTATGTATTCTTAAGTTAGTGATCTGATACGGAAAAATACATGGTGTGAAAAGAAAACCCATATCGGGCGAGGCGAAGGAGTTAGTGACCTGATATGGAAAAATACATGGTGTGAAAAGAAAACCCGCCTCGCCCGATACGGGTTTTCTTTTCACACCATTTTCCGCATCAGGTCAAATCATGTTAGTTAGAACCCCCCCCCCTTTTCGACCCAGTTCGCCTCCCCAATGTCAAACAATCCGTTCTTGCCGACGTCCCAACAATTAGATTTCAACAATTTGTCTGAGGCTTGATAATATACATTGTTCGATATACATGTGTGTACTTTACATGTGCGTAAAACTTATACGGTACCAATTTTGATGCACCAGATGCGCATTTCGACAAACAATGTCTCTTCAGTGATGCTCAACCGAAATGTTTGAAATCCGAAATAACTATGAAGTTTTGGAGCTAAATATAGCCAAAAACAACGTGCCAAAAAAGTGGAGCCAAATTCGTCCAAGGATAAGAGCTATGCATGAGGGAGATAATCCTTAATTTTGAAATGAATTTCTAAATTTTATAACAGCAATTAAATATACATCCGTATTTTCAAGCTAGTAACGAAGTACTTAGCTACTGGGCTGTAGAGACCCTCGGGGTCTAACAGTCCACCAGCAGAGGCCTCGACCCAGGGGTCATAATGTAAAACTTATACGGTACCAATTTTGATGCACCAGATGCGCATTTCGACAAATAATGTCTCTTCAGTGATGCTCAACCGAATTTTAAAGTCTCATATTTTGATTTCTATAGAAAACTATATACCGGTAGTACGTGTTTGTATGGGATGTCAAACGTTACGATCTTGTCCATTTGTATCGTATAATTTTTCATTTCATTCTCTTTTTTTCCCTCTGTGTGTTTTTAATTTTCATTTGTATAGTATATATTTACCTATATGCACTGTCTTTTGGATTTCCCATGGACACGAATTATGTTCCTTTAATAGTTGACTTGTTTGTTTATTCTTATGGAGCAGAATTTATTCAAAAGCTCGTTTTAAGTCTTTTCTCAAATTCTATGGTCGTAATAGCGATCTTATGTGCAATTACAAACTGTCAGTACGTCTTGTGCTGTCGTTTCAACTGTTAGGCCGTACTAATTTTGACTACGGGGTACTCAGTTTACCTGATAAAGATATAGGGCTTGCAGCGGGTGTGTCTGGTCAATATGGGCAGCTTTCCTCATCCTAGCCACCTGATCCCAACTGTGGTGTATCCAGAGGGTCCGTGTTTGACCTAATCTTAAGTTTGTATTCCTTATAGGAATTATGAGATTGATCACCGTTCGTTATCTTCTCTTTTTTTTATTCTACTGAACCCATCGCTTATGAACCTTGTGCGAGACCAATGCATTTTTACCCGTTTTCAACACAATACAGGCTAAATCTCGAGCAATGAAATCCTTCATAACAAATCAAAATAAACAATCCCTCGGGTACAATATAGATGAAAAATAATACAACTGAAAACGTTTAAAATACAAATGGAAAATATACAATGCAAAATAAAAGTTTCACAATGTAAATGAAAATTATGGAATAAAAATGAAAAATTATACAATACAAATGGAAAATACACAATTCAAATGGAAAATATATAATACTAATGGAAAAGATTAAATCTGCAAAGTTTGACATGCCATGTGTTTGTAAGATTAATATTTGTAAAACGAAAAACTAAAAATCATGTTATTCATTTCATATACTGTATGAAAGGTGAAGATAACGAACAGTGATCAATCTCATAAATCCTACAAGCAATACAAAATAAATAGGTGGGCAAACACGGACCACTGGACACACCAGAGGTGGGATCAGGTGCCTAGGAGTAAGCATCCCCTGTCGACCGGTCACATCCGCCGTGAGCCCTATATCCTAATCAGGCAAACGGAGTTATCCGTAGTCAAAATCAGTGTGCCAAGAATGGCCTAACAATAGGTATGAAACATATCAGACAGCATTTGACCCAATGATAGGTTGTATTGACGAACTAGATCGTTATAACGACCATAGAACTTGCGAAATGCTGACTTCAATCGAGACTGTTCAAACCCCTGTACCATCAACTTGTTTGTCAATAGCTTGCCTCGATTTAAAAACTGACTATACGCAGAACAAGCTCTTGCGTATCAAATCAGTTGAGAGATATAAACACCATATGCAGGTGATAATGGAATATTGCTACATAAATATGGGAAGTTGACGATGGAGAAACTTAAATCTTGTCATACAGTTGAGAGTGCAGTTTGCCGTTAATGTCTACTTTCAATTGAATATCTAAGTATGAAGCAGAGTGGACGACTCTTTGGTGTCTTTTATTTCGAGTTCACAGTGATATATCGAATCGACATATGAATGAAAGTTATCATTGTTAAAATCCACCTATGGCGTCATTCTTTTGTTCGAACACTCCATTATTTTTCAGGAATGGAGTGTTCGGAAAGTAGGTCAACCTTTATACAAGTAGATATAAATGCATGCAACAAAAGAATGAAAAACGTAAGACATGATTAAATTGCACAAAGTTTAGTTTAGCAAAGGTGGATTTTAAGTGGGTCAATATACTCGTATCATTCCATTCCTTAAAAGCAATGGAGCGATACTCGTACATTAACCCTTACTTAATAGACAAAACGTCGTCGATCTTGGCACACTGATTTTGACTGCGGATAACTCCGTTTACCTGATCAGGATATGGGGCTCACGGCGGGTGTGACCGGTCAACAGGGGATGCTTGCTCCTCCTAGGCACCTGATACCACCTCTGGTGTGTCCAGGGGTCTGTGTTTGCCCACCTATCTATTTTGTATTGCTTGTAGGAGTTGTGAAACTGATCACTGTTCGTTATCTTCACCTTGCATGTATCTAAATGTCGAATTGAAGGCCACAGCAAGAGATTTCTTCTTCTCGCGTATAAGTTTGTGAATAAATTCTCCTTGATATGATTATAGAAACAGGTCAGCTAACAAAGGAACACAATTCGTGCCCATGGGAATTCCAACAGACTGTTGGAAGACCTGATCACCAAAGACCACAAAGATATTGTCAGTGAGGAAATCTAGCATATATTTTATTTCAACTTCAGAGTACTTGTGCATGGAATCAGAGTGGTGTTTAACAAAGTAAGTTTTTGGATGACTAATCCATGGATATGAATATTTCCTTTTTCCATTTTTATTGAAGAAGCAACTGTCTATGATGTCAAAAAGTCTAGTCTTTAATTTATCGTGAGGAATGGTCGTGTAAAGTGTTGAAAAGTCATAGCTTTTGATGTTGATCTGAGAAAACTTTTGCTATTTGAAATTAACTAAAAGTTCTTTAGAATTTTTTAGAATCCACATTTGATTTACACCACTTCTGGCATATGTAGTCGCACAGTAAGTTTGACGTTTCTCCTTCACAGCGGTTAATATTTCCGTCAGGAGCAAACATTAGGGCTTGGTAGAGGACTTACTGGATCCAGCGATGTATCTTTGTAAGGATTTTATGTAGTTTAGGCATCCAGTATAAGTACGGTAACTCATATTCATTCGCCCCACCGACTGGGATACCAAATGTGCATAAAACTGAAGCATGGTTTTGAAGAATTTCCTGTTTTGAAAGGGCAGTTGGAGTATAAATACGATTACCAAAAGTGGAGTTAATTCCAACTTCGTTTGAAATACAGTTGTAATAATGAGCCTTACAATTTAAGACTTCGAGCAGGTCAGTGTTTAACTGCTGCAAAAAGTTTGGTACTATGTAAATATTTAAACAAAATAGGTTTTTTGCAAGTTGGTATCTGTTATATTTTCTTTGTAGTAATTCTTTTTTGCAAGTTGTAGAGAAATTTTTTTCTGTTTTATATGCTACACATTGGTACTGTATACATTGCTATATGTGGTTGGTGCAATATACCTTACTGACTCACTTAGTTACGCTATCATTTTATACACAGATATGTCCAAAGTATGTCTTGTTATATACAATATCCTTTATGTTATAACACAGGAATGTGTCAACTTTGGTAACCATATACACTGTTAATTGCAATCGGGTCAGTATTTAACTGTTCATGTGTGATAAATGTTTATTAACTCTCCACAGTCAAACTAGTTATTTCTCTCTGCTCACCTTGGATGGCGCCGATATGATACTGTGTTTCATATCTTGTGGCCTTATTTGTTCGCCATCTTTTTGCTCTGGGTTTGTTTTGATGAATTTTTATTTGTCATCTTATAGCGTAGCATTATTTAAGTTATTTTGTCTTCTTTGGGGGAAATCAGACTTTGAGTAATTTAGCTTTGCAGGTACTTTCATGTAGAATGTATTATCTGATTTCCCCCAAAATCTTATGTTGAAGATTTCTTTCGTCATTTTGGTATTGTAATAAATGACAAATTTTCAATCTCAATCATTCTTTGTTCAGATTTTTTATGACAGCAAAAACGAGCTACAGTGAGCAGAGTTTGGGTAATTGAAGCTGATAAACATAAATGATAATGTTGTTACTAGCTTTGTCAGCTGGAACCAAAACATATTCCTCATGTAACCTATCTAATTATGTGTGTTTTGAAAAATACAAATGCAAGCATACCTGACTGCTTGTTAATTCCTCATATCGTTCCCCAGAAGTGTCTAACATCTTAGAATCTTCGAGAATGGATTTCCTTCAATAAAGTTCCCAACATTTAATTGGGGAAAAAACCAGTTATTATATATCATATAAACCACAGACAAAATTGTATTATGACATAAACTCTGATAAAATTATTCAGTTTACTAAAAGAAGATGTACATTGTGCAAAATATGGATATATGGATAGAAAAAAATTACTTCAAAACTGCCTTTTTCATTCGTTGATACACAACCCCAATGATGATCAGAAATATAATTATAATAAGAACACCAATTCCGCCTGCTGTATAGAGGGCTATGTCCAACTTCAGGGCCTTCTTTTCGCAATGTAATCCCGAAAATGTGAAAAGCATGGAATCAGTACATCTAAAAATACATATACTATAAATTAATGCAATCCGAAATTGTCTGGAAAATATAATAGTTTTTGTTATTATTCTCTGTTGATATTGGCCACATTATGTAATTCTGACAAAGGGACGGGTCGTCCCAAAAATTTGACAATCTGGTTGTTCGTGTCGTTGGTCATTTTAGTGCTTTGTATAATTTTTTGTATTTGACCTTGTATCCATGTTGTGGATCCGACACTTTGAGGTATCGGGTGTTGTTGGAACTTCAGTGCTTATATATATATATATATATATATATATATATATATATATATATATGACTTCTTAAGATGATCATCACCCTTATCAGAGAGAGAGAGAGAGAGAGAGAGAGAGAGAGAGAGAGAGTTTTAGACAAACCTGCACTGAGCCTGGTATTCATTTTTCAACACTCCAATTTCACACACCCCGCTATTTTCACAGTATGATTCCTCTGACAGACACAGTGACTGTATGTGACACCCAATGTATTCCCCAGTTTTATTCACCTCCTGCATGCAGGTGTATCCTTTATATTTAAGTCTCTCATTTTGGCATACATCAGAGTTGCACCAGTTTTTGAACTGATAACTCAAACTTGCATGGACATCTTAAAGTTAAATGTAGCATGTTTTATGAAAAATAACGAAAGTTATCAGTATTAGCTAGAACAAATGTTAATTTATTTTGTGTTGAAATTTACAAAAAAAGAAGCCATACCTGAATTAATTCCAGTCGCGTTGATTTTGGATATTTGCATCAGTTGATTTTTAATCCCAATGCCAATCTTGTCAGTCTTTGTAGTCTTATGAAATCCCGCAGTTACTTGAAAATGTTTATATAAAAGTTCTGCGTTTGTGGATCTGCAATCATTAAATAATGTTTGACCGGAAAGCGGTGTAGTACGAATTAAGAAAAAGTGTATATATGTTGAAGATGTTAATCCAAGAAACAATATCGTTATTGAGAATATTGTCGTCAAAGACATTCAAGCGATTCTAAATATTAATGAATGATTCTAGCTGTGGAAAACGTCAAACAGAAAAATACTAACCTTCTTCTTCTTAAGTTTGGCTGCCCACTTAAATATATAAGATAGACATTGAAAGAATTCTATAAAGTAGATATTCAATTCTATAGTTTTGAAATGTTAAGATATTTCATCAATGTAATTGATGAATTCAATTACATTAGAAATCATGCGTAGGTATTCACTGAGATTTTGATTAATTTTTACCATTTCCAGTCGATAGGAGACAGTCTTTCTTCATATAGTAGTTTTAACGTTGTGAAGAAAAATATTCATGCAAGGGTCTTACGGTAGAATAATTGTAAAACATTTTTAAAATGTATAAACATATTATTATTTTTTACAGAATAATCAAGTTGTCTATTGCTAACTTTACACCACCCCCACCAAACCTGAAAAACTATATATGGCATTAAATTTTGTTATGGGTCAGAATAAAATGCATGCAAACAATATATTAGGAATAAAATATATTAGTGAAAAATACTAACTAACAGTAATGAAAGGCCTTGAAATAGTGTCCTTTACTTGTTTACATATGAGCTGAATTCACACACAATAATATAAGCCTATTATTATACATGTATCACCAAAACAAAACATTCATTTTGTGAGAACGAATATCAATCTGCTTTCATTTTGGGAATTAAATCTTTTGCGTTTCGCTGGCACCAATTGATCCAATGACAAATTTGAGGGGGAAAAGTTCAAAGTTAGATTGAAGTGCAAAAACGTACAATCTAATGTTGGCGCCCTCATCACTTACATGAAAACGTGGAGATAACAAAAAGTGATAAACATAAATTCCATAAATAATACAAGATGTAGAGTGGGGCAAACACGGACCCCTGGACACATCAGAGGTAAGATCATCTACCTAGCAGGAGTAAGCATCTACTGTCGACCAGTTAAACCTGCAATAATCCCTCTATATTGATCAGGTAAACGGAGTAATCCGTAGTTATATTCAGTATGCAAAGAACGGTCTAACAATCGGTATGAAACACGTCAAACAGCATATGACCCAATGATAGTTTGTATTGGCATACTAGATCTTTATAACGACCATAGAATATGCTGACTTTAAACGAGACTGTTGAAAACCCTGTAACATCAACTTTTTTGTCAGTAACCTGCCTCGATTTAAAATATGATCATACGCAAAACAAGGTCTTGCGTATAGAATCAGTTGAGACAGAAACACCATATGCAGGAGATAATCATCAATATTGAAAATTGGCGATTGAGCGGCTGAATGCATCCCGTTTGTTATAAAGTTTAGTTGTTAGCTTGCCGTTAATATCTATTAATAAAATATCTTAAGAATGCATTGCTATGTCGAATATCTTTGTAGTAAAATCATAAATTTATATATATTATATCACAGACTAAATCCTTTTTATCACATGTGTTTTATGTACTTCAAGTTTTCACAGCAAATTTCAGTCAAAACGTATTACATAACATTTTGTCATTGTATGATTGTCTTTGTCATGGATATCTCTAAAAGTTTTAATGATAGCGATGTCCTCATGAATTTGTTGTAGTTGTAAAGAATGCACATATGAATCTTGGAAAAATGTAGCACGTCTATTTTCATGACTGGAAGTTCCGATAAAGTGAAAGCAGAATGTAAGTCCGGCGTGAAGCGCCACAGTTCATACACTCATGTATTTTCAAAATTGAAATTTATTTTTTAACTTGAGCTTGATTATGTTTATTTGGTAAAATTCAAGCTCAATATAGCCAAATCTTGAATTTCAGTAGCGTTAAAATTAATGTTTATTTCACGAAGCGATGAAGTATATAGATCTATCGAAACCATTTTGTATCCCATCTATTCTTGGCAGGTTCATGGCCTTATATTTCTGGATTGTCATCCAATCAAATGCATAGATGTTTCCCTGCAGTAGAACATACTTGTATATAAGTTCGGATTACAGTGAAGTACATTGTCTGAGTTTAAAAGGCAGAGAGTTCCAGAAACTCGATGGGGCCTTATCCAAACGTCGATCCCCATATGTTTTCGTACGATGCAGATATTCGGATCTTTGTGTTCGTGTGGGATTGTAAACTGTAAGGATATCATTTATGTAAACTGGAGATAGGTTGTTGAGATATTTGAAAGTATGAAGAAGGATCTTATATTGAATTCTGATGTGTTGAGAATGAATACCATAAAACAATGCATTTCCGTAATCTAATCTGCATGTAACTAACGAGTTTACAAGAGTTTTACATGCTTCATCATTGATAAATGGACGGATACAGCCAACTCTGCGAATGTTCACATATGCTGAGCGGGAAATAGAGAGACAGTGTTTTTCCATGATAATAGATTTGTCAAAGAATACGTCTAAATTTCTAACGAAAGAGGAATCACTTACAACATAGTCACCAATTTAAAATCAAAACTGCTAATTTTAGTCTGTGTTTTGGTGCGAAGACTACAAGTTCAGTTTTATCTTCATTTAGTTTGAGGAGGTTGATACTCATCCACATACGTATGTCAGATAAACAACTTGAGAGTCTTTCAGACATATCGGTTCAATTGTCACCAGGTTCAACGATGATATACGAGGGTTGTTCGATATGTAATGTGTATTGTACGATATCTCAAAAGCATTCGATTCAAATAGTGAAATAAACATTACATCCTTTCAAAGTATTCTCTGCGGTTTGAAATGCATAATTTCAATCTCTGAATCCATTTCTGAAATGCGTCACGGTACGCTGATTTAGGTAGACCTCTGAGACACTGACTAATGGTTGCGCCAAGGGCTTGTCGGGGCTTGTAAGGACGACCAGATAAAAACTTTCTAAGTTTTGGAAAAAGGAAAAAGTTGCATGGGGCTAGATTTGGAGGGTATGGTGGGTGTGGCAAAACGGTAACTTTCTCCGACTTTAAAAAATGCTTCCCAAGCTCAGATGTATGTGATGGAGCATTATCATGAAGTAGATGAACATGCCTAAATCCTGACACAGGGCGTCGTTTATGATAATATTTCTTGAGCCTTTTTAATATAATATTTTTGACTGCGGATAACTCCGTTTACCTGATCAGGATATGGGGCTCACGACGGGTATGACCGGTCAACAGGGGATGCTTACTCCTCCTAGGCACCTGATCCCACCTCTGGTGTGTCCAGGGGTCCGTGTTTGCCCAACTATCTATTTTGTATTGCTTGTAGGAGTTATGAGATTGATCACTGTTCGTTATCTTCACCTTGCATATCGGTAATACTGACCTGTAACACTTTTGCCCTTCGGCATCGGAATTTGTAGGGTTATACCATCACATGAGAAACATATGCAATAAAGAATCTTCTTTGTGCTTATGGTTCTTTTGGCAATTACAGGCCTTCTACCGTGTTTAGTTAGCCATATTTTGTTTCCAATTTTTCTTACTGGTTCGAAATAGTGAACCCATGTTTGGTCACCAGTAACAATGTTTGCAAATTGTCTGAATTTGGGAAACATTTTCAGCAATTGCTTAGCGGTTTGTACTCGTACCCATTTTTGGTCATCTGTCAATATATGCGGTATCCATTTGGCAGAAATCTTTCGTACTTTCAAAATACGCTTCAAAGTGAAATGCACCCGCGATAGCAATCTGCCAACAGCCTTGGCAATATCACAAATCGTGTATCTACCATCATTTTCCATTATTTCCCTGACTTTTGAGACATTTGCCTTGCCTGTTACAGTCACAGGTCGGTCAGATTTTGCTGCATTTTTGACGGACTCTTTACCAGTCAGAGATTTCTTTCTCCACCTACGAACTGTCTCATAAGATACCTTCTCAGGCCCATAAACTTCCCCCAATTCATTAAAAATCTGCATTACCGAATGACCGAGTTTTGTGCGAACTTTTATATAAGCTCTAATTTTTTCAATATTCTCAACCCGCTTCCCAATCATTTGACAGTGGTCAACGAATGGTTCTATTGAAATGATTATAATTTTAAAACTATGTGAAGGTTCATGTTTATACCGTTGAAAAGGTATTGAATACAGCTATTCAGGAGTATCATCATCCACGAAATTGTGCAAACCGTTATCGCATTGTGATACAATACACATTACAGCCCTCGTAGATCTGGGTGTCATCGGAGTATATATGATACGTCATATCATGACGTCTGCATTCTTCCCTTAGGGGCTTTGAAAAAAGACAGTAGCGGCTCGGACCCAGGACTGGGCCTTACTGTACACCACATTCGAGCGGACAAGCATCGGACAATGATGAACCGACGGCAACACGTTGATATCTATCACTAAGATAGGATTTCATCCATTTCAATGCAGAACCAGTGAAACCAAACATGTCCATACGTTGCAATAGGATATTGTTGTCTATGTCATCGAAAGCCGCAGAGAGGTCGAGCAATAAAAGTATAGCACAACTGTTATCGTCAAGTACACATACGATGTCATGATGTACCTAACGAACAGTGATCAATTTCATAACTCCTATAATCAATACAAAATAGAGAGTTGGGCAAACACGGACCCCTGGACACACCAGAGGTGGGATCAGTTGCCTAGGAGGAGTAAGAATCCCTTGTCGACAGGTCACACCCGCCTTGAGCTCTATCTCTTGATCAGGTATACGGAGTTATCCGCAGTCATAATCAGTGTGCCAAGAGCGGTCTAACAATCGGTATGAAACAGGTCAGACAGCATTTGACCCAATGATAGGTTGTATTGACAAACTGGATCGTTATAACGATCATAGAATTTGCGAAATGCTGACTTTAAACGAGACTGTTGAAACCCCTGCACCATCAACTTGTTTGTCAGTAGTCCGCCTCGATTTAAAAACTGACCATACGCAGAATTAGCTCTTGTGTATCGAATCAGTTGAGAATTGAGAGATATAAACACCATATGCAAGTGATAACGGAAGATTGCTAGATAAATATGGGGAGTTGACGATGGAGAAGCTGAAATAATTCCGTTTGCCATAAAGTTGAGTTGTTAGTTTGCCGTTAGTATCTACTTTCAATTGAATATCCAAGTATGAAGCTGAAATGGACGACTCTGTGGTATCTTTTTCGAGTTCACTTGGATATATCGAATCGACATATGAATGAAAATAATTATTGTTAATAAATAAAACGTAGGTCGTCGATATATCTAAATGTCGAGTTGAAGGACACAGCAAGACATTTTTTCTTCTCACGTAGAAGTTTTTAAATAAATTCTGCTTCATATGAAGATAAAAACAAGTCAGCAAACAATGGAGCACAATTCGTGCCCTGGAAATTCCAACAGACTGTTGGAAGACCTGATCACCAAAGACCACGAAGATATTGTCAATGAGGAACTCCAGCATATTTTTTTATTTCAAGAGTATTTGTGCATGGAATCAGAGTAGTGTTTAACAAAGTAATTTTTGGATGACTGATCACTAGATATGAATATTTGCGTTTTCCATTTTTGTTAAAGAAGCAACTCTCTATGATATCAAAAAGTCTAGTCTTTAATTTATCGTGAGGAATGGTCGTGTAAAATGTTGAAAATTCATACGTTTGATGTTATTGATTTGAGAAAAGTTATGCGATTTCAAATTTACTAAAAGTTCTTTAAATTTTTTACAATCCACGGTTGATTTATACCACCTCTGGCATATGTAGTAGCACAGTAAGTTTGAAGTTCACAGCTGTTAATATTTTCATGAGAAGTAAAGATAGGGTTTGGTAGAACACTTTCTGGACCCAGCAAGTAATAATGAGGGTTATGAGTTTTGAATCACTTTCACTAGATATATTTACTGTACCTGCATTTGTGAAGCAATAACTGTATAGACACGAGTTCTGTTATGTTTGCAATCAAAGCTGTCTTTATTCCCATTCCCTGAAACGGTGTGAAATTCACATTAATTAATATATTCACTTAATTATTTACTTCAGATATACACTTGATGAAAATAAAATAACAAAGAGAGAAAGAACGCGAAAAGATTACAAATATTATAAAATAACAAGAATAAAATTTGATGGGGAAAATCCACTTACTATTTCATTGGCCTCTGTTTCATTTTCGCATGTATTTAGTTGAATATTGAAATGGATTGAGAATACAGCATTCTCTAAGTAAAACAAGTATACAAAATTACAAGAGCCTTCTTATTACAAGTTTCTGGGGTTTTTTAATCAGGGAAGCATTTCTTACTATCCAAATAGCACTGGGGTTGAGATATGAAAATTAATTGATAGTCTTGAATAATTAGAATTGAATCAAACACTTCATACCTTTGTTTTTTAAAAGTATATCCCAAATTTTAACAATGGTTAAAAATCTTTCTAAAAAATATTTTGAAATATTATTTTTTAAAAAGATTTTTAAAAATTGTTCTTATCTATTCCCATGTAAATATCAAATTACAATTGTGATCCCACCCCAACCCCGAGTTACCATGGTTTGAACAAGCTTGAATCTAACTGAATGAGAACGCTTGATATTTGAGCACCCCAGTTTTGGTTCTAATTTCTTGACTTGAACAAACGTATGAAGTCACTATATAAGGAAATTTGCTTGAAGTATCGGTTTTTCTGGTGAAGAGGTCCTTGAAAAGAAGATTTTTGAAATAGCAACCCTAGTTTCATTATTCCCCACACATATCTTCCATGCAAGGGAGCATGGTCCTTGATTTTTGAAAAATATTTGTGGAAAATATGTTGAAAATGTGACAGTTACACGATAACAACAACAGCTATCATGATGACAGACGACAGAAAAACTGATGATTAGAAAAGTTTACTTATGCCAATCATTCAAGGGAAAAGGTGAAGATAACGAACAGTGATCAATCTCATAACTCCTATAAGCAATACAAAATAGATGGTTGGGCAAACACGGACCCCTGGACACACCAGAGGTGGGATCAGGTGCCTAGGAGGAGTAAGCACCCCCTGTCGACCGGTCACACCCACCGTGAGCCCTATATCTTGATCAGGTAAACGGAGTTATCCGCAGTCAAAATCAGTGTGCCAAGAACGGCTTAACAATCGGTATGAAACACGTCAGACAGCATTTGACCCAATGCGAGGTTGTAGTGACGAACTAGATCGTTATAACGACCATAGAACTTGCGAAATGCTGACTTCAATCGAGACTGTTCAAACCCCTGTACCATCAACTTGTTTGTCAGTAGCTTACCTCGATTTAAAAACTGACTATACGCAGAACAAGCTCTTGCATATCGAATCAGTTGAGATATATAAACACCATATGCAGGTGATAATGTAAATTGTTACATATATATGGAAAGTTGACGATGGAGGAGCTGAAGTCTTCCCGTTTGTCATGAAGTAGAGTTGTTAGTTTGCTGTTAACATCTATGCTCAATCAGATATATTAGTACGAACCAGATGTGGAACACTGATGTCTTTTATTTCGAGTTCATTGGGATATATCGAATTGACATCTGAATGAAAATTATTATTGTTAATAGATAGAGCGTCGTCGATATAACTAAATGTCGAGTTGAAGGCCACAGCAAGAGAGGTTTTTTCTTCCCATGTGAAAGCTTTTGAAGAAATTCTGCCTCATAAAAATATGAAAACAGGTCACCTAACAAAATAGCACAATTCGTACCCATGAGAATTCCAACAGACCGTTTGAAGATTTGATCATCTAAGATTACGAAGATATTGTCAACGAGGAACTCCAGTATATTTTTTTAATATCAACTTCAGAGTACTTGAGCGTAGAATCAGAGCTTGAGAAAGTAAATTTTGAATAACTGATCACTAGATATGAATATTTCCTTTTTCCAAAAACAATAAATGCACTGAAATAAAGATTAAATTTTGTCCATATGAAGTTTTGGAATTTCTCTAGGTTGAAGGCATTTGACAGAATTGATATTCTAACATGGTAACTCCAGTTGTAAAGCGAGTGTCCCAATTAGGCTACGGTCACCGCTTTGAAAACCCATAGAAAACAAGGTATCTTCCTGCAAGTTTGATGAAATTGAGTGATAGAATGTCAAATGCATAAGCACATGAAAATATTTTTATGACGAACAGGAAAGTTCTATATCCCTTTGTATAAAGTAACCGACAAATTACATCCCTGTGTTTTTCATCCTTTTAAAAGCGATGAAGTATATTGATAATGTAAATTGAAGTTTTCATTCTATAAGATCTAATTTCTTGAATTTTTATGATAGAAAGTCTCACCTACGCTTGGAGTAAAATAGATAGGAGGAGTGGTTGACGCAGATAAAGTTGTACTCGGAGATGACTGGATTGAAGATGATGGTGAACTGTTGATGGGGGATTTTGATAACGTACTGGTGTCAGTTACGGTTTGTGGTACACTATCGTTGGTCATGATATCTGAGACTGTTGTATCACTGCTGGTATCTGGTACACTACTGCTGGTCATGATATCTGAAACTGTTGTATCACTGCTGGTATCTGGTACACTATCGCTGGTCATGATATCTGAGACTGTTGTATCACTGCTGGTATCTGGTACACTACTGATGGTCCTGATATCTGAGACTGTTGTATCACTGCTGGTATCTGGTACACTACTGCTGGCCATGATATCTGAGACTGTTATATCACTGCTGGTATCTGGTACACTACTGCTGGTCATGATATCTGAGACTGTTGTATCACTGCTGGTATCTGGTACACTACTGCTGGTCATGATATCTGAGACTGTTGTATCACTGCTGGTATCTGGTACACTACTGCTGGTCATGATATCTGATACTGTTGTATCACTGCTGGTAACTGGTACACTATCGCTGGTCATGATATCTGAGACTGTTGTATCACTGCTGGTAACTGGTACACTATCGCTGATCCTGATATCTGAGACTGTTGTATCACTGCTGGTATCTGGTACACTACTGTTGGTCCTGATATCTGAGACTGTTGTATCACTGCTGGTATCTGGTACACTACTGCTGGTCCTGATATCTGAGACTGTTGTATCACTGCTGGTATCTGGTACACTACTGCTGGTCCTGATATCTGAGACTGTTGTATCACTGCTGGTATCTGGTACACTACTGCTGGTCATGATATCTGAGACTGTTCCATCGCTGCTGGTATCAGGTACACTACTGCTGGTCATAATATCTGATACTGTTGTATCACTGCTGGTATCTGGTACACTACTGCTGGTCATGATATCTGAGACTGTTCTATCACTGCTGGTATTTGGTACACTACCGCTGGTCATGATATCTGAGACTGTTCTATCACTGCTGGTAACTGGTACACTACTACTGGTCCTGATATCTGAGACTGTTCTATCACTGCTGGTAACTGGTACAGTACTACTGGTCCTGATATCTGAGACTGTTCTTTCACTGATGGTAGTTGGTACAGTAGTGTGTGTATCGGTATATGGTGCACTACTGTTGTTACTGGTATTTGAAACTGGTGCACTACTTTGTAAACTGTTGAGTAATACTGGTGTACTGCTTTGGGCCATTTTCTTAGCATCCGAAACGACTGTGGTGTAATTCTCTTCGGAAGTCTCAACAGAGTAAATGGTCGTCATAGAGAGACGTTTGGTCATATCCAATGAATAGGATTTTGTTGTGTTTTCAGTATCTGGCATTACATAACTTACTTCTACTGCTGTTGAAGAACTCCCTGTGGCATTGCTTGAAGTATTCCAAGAAACCAGAAATACTACGAAGAAACACTCTAGTGCATTCAATGACAACATTCTGCAAGTAAACGAAGGAGAGAAACATCTTTCTTTCCGTACCAAGTTCATATTTACGCGAGCATGAGGTACAATCAAATTGTTTTGAAAAAAATCAATATCGGAATATATTAAGCAGATCCGTTAAATCTATAAAATCATGGCTATCCATAAAAGAATCTGTGTTAGCCGGTTCCTAACTTCATATCAAGGGTATCAGTAGGTAGGAAGACAAATGTTTTCTCTTGAGTATGTTACAACTTTTGATTGTTTTTCAAAATGGACTCTAAATAGCAAAGGCAATAAAAACAGCCGTGTTTTATTTAGCACACCATAGAATTATAAATTCTGAATAAAAATCCCACGATAGTAAGATGGGGTCAAAATTAGAGGCTGTGGGTATACTACAGTCAGTCAGGCAAGGGCACATTTAAACAAAACTTTTAAAAAGACAGTTTTAACGAAAACTGAAAGACGAAGATTGTTTTCTTTCATTCGATGATTTCTTCCTTTTTGAAAGAAAAGGAAATATTTTCAATGGAGAGAATAATGAAAAAATTACTAGTTTTTATTTCATCATTTTGAGATAATAAATATTTACCGGTTCAATCATAACAACTTTTAATTCATGGCAGAAAACAGAGAAATCTAACAGATACGCACCTTGTCTCGATCACCTCCTCCCCGATACTACATTTATTCAGATGATAAGGTTGTTCGGTTACGCAATTAATCAAAGGTGTCTCGATCAACGAAAAAGAGAAGATAAAGAAAATCTGTGTAGAAACTGGATGATTCCGTACTCTGGATAGATCTACCTTTAACTTAGAATTCTGAATTATATATATTGCACAAAATGTCTATGGTAATAAGTAGAAAAAATATATCCAACGATGACTAAGTACACATGATCCACATTTAATTAATTACACTTAGCGCTTTCGCCGTGTAGTTCGGCTCTTCAGAGTGTAACGAGTTTTACAAAAGTTTTACAAAAGATATATATATATATATATATAACGATCTAGTTTGCCTACACCACCTATCATTGGGTCAAATGCTGTCTGACTTGTTTCATACCGACTGTAAGGCCGTTCTTGGCACACTGAGTTTGACTACGGATTACTCCGTTTACCTGTTCAAGATATAGGGCTCACAGCGGGTGTGATCGGTCGACAGGGGATGCTTACTCCTCTTACGCACCTGATCCCACCTCTGGTATATCCAGTTGTCCGTGTTTGTCCAACTCTCTATTTTATATTGCTTATAATAAGAGATTGATCACTGTTCGTTATCTTCACCTTTCATATATATATATATATATATATATATATATATATATATATATATATTCGCAATGATAGGTTGATCAGAAAAAGTATAGGTATAGTCTCTCTCTCTCTCTCTCTCTCTCTCTCTCTCTCTCTCTCTCTCTCTCTCTCTCTCTCTCTCTCTCTGTTTTAGGATTGCATCCTGCATTAGAATGGTTGTATCCAAGTGACGTTTGGCCACGATGGATTAAAAGACTAGGATATTATTATGTGCTTGGATTTTATTTGAGGGTTTCTCTTACCTCGGTCTGTTTAGCAATATCTCATGTATGTTTGAAATTGGTTCGATTCCAGTCAGAGTGGTATTTCATTTCTAGCCAGAAGGAATTGACTCATTCCGTAAGCAAATCTTGAATTCTTTCTGAAGATGCTTAAAAGTTAGATTCTTGTATGTCTTTAAATTTCTTTTGTATAACGCATAAAAAGTACTAAGGCATACACTTTTAGAAAAGATAAGCATAGAAAGGGTTGGGATCATGGAACAATTACAGATTCAAAAAGATTTTTCCTAGAATTTCGTAGATGGATAATATTTATATGCAGATTTTCATAACTATTCTCCGATCCATTTGTACGCCAAGGTTTGTTTTTATCCTATCTCTGCCATTCTCGACAGGTCATGTTTGGAAACAGTTTGAATAACATTCCTATTTAATGCGCTGTTTTAAAGGACGGCCTACCTGAAGAAAGAAATATCGATTTTAAAAATATATTCATTGTGCTGTAACATTCTTATCATGATATATAGTGGCTACATTGGGTGCACGGCTCCCGGGGTAACAGATAACTCCTTGTCTGGGCGATATATATTACCAGAACGAGATTTAAATCATATAAGTGGTTCAAAAGTTCTCATCTTCATGGCATATGTTGTATAATAAAATACGCTTAATAATGTACAGTCATAGAATTTCTACTATTATTCATGTACATGCTAGTAAAAGCGTAAAAAAAGACAAGTCATTTATATATTTTGCAGCATACAAGAACCAATCTGAGAAACTGATCTTTTTTTCAAAATTTAGTAGCGGTTTTTTTTCCAGAGTAAATGTATCTAAATTACTTCTTTACAATCTTGACCTTAAACAATTTTCACTGCAACATCAGAAGCGGATCAAGGCAATTTTCAAGGGGGTTGCGATCCAAGTTTGTACCCTTTCCACCAAAACAGGGGGGATTGCAGATCACAAAGAGACCGTTTTTTGTATTAGAAAAAAGGGGGGGGGATTCAAATTACAATTCCCGTAACTCTCCTTCCTTCAGACCCGCAACTGAATATGATATACTAATTTTGTAATGATGATTTATAAATTGGGCGATATGTATAAAGTACATACAAGTTGGCAACTTTAAAGGTGTCCTCTGGGCGACAATCACTAATTTTATGCATACAAAAGTATATAGAAAATAGTTAACAGTATTATCAAGATGCACTAAGCAATAATGCACCAAGTAACATGTTACACAATATTCGATATAAAGACAGGCTCTATTTGCAAATACGATCATTATTTATCTAAAGATAATAAATTTGACAAATGCTGACTTTGAGCAAGCTTGTTAAACCCCTTTAATATCACTTGATTTGCCATTTGCTTTCCTCAGTTTAGAAATTGATCATACGCAGATCATTCTCTCACGTATCGACTCAGTTGGGAGAAAATCAGACTATTGGAAAGTAATCACAACAAGGTGACAGTCTGATGTGTCCTCTGCTCAGTTGACGTTATTGAACCATTCTTCTTTAAATCAGACGGCGAAACCACCTCAGTGAACCTTGATCAGTATTTAACCATGCTAAAAAGATCATTCCTTCCCGTACTGAGAGAACGAGATTAGCGTTTGGTTTCTGCGGGATAGAGCTAAATCACCCACTTTTTTTTATTTTTATGTTTTATGTAACTTAACCTTGAATTGTTTAAAAGTTTTATTTTCATTTGAAATGGTCACATAATATATCGATCACTCTGTACCATATACGTACAGGTGATAATGAAATATTGCTAAATGTATATGGGAAGTTGACAATGGAGAAGCTGAAATCATCCCGTTTGTCTTAAAATTAAGTTATTAGTTTGCCGTAAAGGTCTATGTTTAATAAAATATCCAAATATGAAGCAGATATAGAAGATTCTGTACTGGTTTTTATTTCTAATTCAATGGAACAATGTGTCCCCCATGAGAATCCCAGCAGACAATGGCATAGAGACTTGGAATGCTTTGTTTTGAATATTAGAAACTTTAGATATGATATATAAGTGTATGCCACTTACATCACTTTATATAAAATTCTACCGATCGTTTTGTATTTTTGAAGTGCAATATCTTGTGTGTGTGTGTGTGTGTGTGTGTGTGTGTGTGAAAAATTTTAATGGATTTATGCGGACAATGTACATATTTGTTAGCAATCTAGAAATCGATTTACAAGTGGAATGCTTTGTTTTGAATATTAGAAACTTTAGATATGATATATAAGTGTATGCCACTTACATCACTTTATATAAAATTTTACCGTTCGTTTTGTATTTTTGAAGTTCAATATCTTGTGTGTGTGTGTGTCTGAATTTTTTTTAATGGATTTATGCGGTCAATGTACATATTTTTTAGCAATCTAGAAATCGATTTACAAGTTTTATCCGTTATTACACGCATTGGTCCTTTCTAGGATTCATGAGCTTCAGCAGGGTCACCTCCTGGTTCCCTGTCAACGCAAGTTTTAGACCCACTAAGTTTCTCTCAATTTTTAGCCGAGTTGCAACGAAGTTGAACTCGGCTATTGGTTTGGTGATGCGGGCGGTTGGGCGTCAACAATTGGTTTCCGAATGATAACTCGAAAAGTTTACAATCTAATCAAATGACACTTTGATATATTGTTGGGTACCAGGTAAGGAAGACCCCTATTGATTGTGGAGGAAAATGGTCAAAGATCAAGGTCACAGTGACCGAAAATAGAATGGAAATTTCAGAAAAATTTGGTTTCCGGATGATAACTCAGAAAGTTTAAATCCGAATCAAATGATACTTAAAGATATTTTTATGTACCAGGTAAGGAAGACCCCTATTGATTTTGGAGAAAATAGGTCAGAGGTCAATGTCACAGTGACCAAAAATAGATTTAAAATTTTAAAAAAAATGGTTTCCAGAGGATAACTCGAAATTTTTTAATTTGAATCAAATAAAACTTGGATATATTGTTGGATACCAGCAAAGCAAGGCCCCTATTGATTTTGGAGAGAGAAAGGTCAAAGGTCAAGGTCACAGTGACCGAAAATAGATTGAAAACTTCAGACAAATATGGTATCTGGACAGTAACTCGAAAAGTTTAAAACTGAAATTAGTTCTTCACAATTATAAATATGCCACATCATTCATGACTTTACAATGTATCCCATGCAACTCGGGTCATGCACTCCTGGGTGCATATCTTGATTTTTCACTATTATATCAAGAAACTGTGAGATGATTAATGCTGAGGTGGTGATTGAACTGTGAGATAATTATCACTGAGATGGTGATTAAACTGCGAGATAATTATCACTGAGATGGTGATTGAATTGTGAGATAATTATCACTGAGATGGTGATTGAACTGTGAAATAATTATCGCTGAGGTGGTGATTGAACTGTGAGATAATTAACGCTGATATGGTGATTGAACTGTGAGATAATTATCGCTGAGGTGGTGATTGAACTGCGAGATAATTAACGTTGAGATTGTGATTGAACTGTGAGATAATTAACGCTGAGATGGTGATTAAACTGTGAGATAATTCTCACTGAGATGGTGATTTAACTGTGAAATAATTATCGCTGAGATGGTGGTTGAAGTTCCCACGCTTTTTGGTCTGAGGTTTTGTTATCTAAAGCATTGATCTTCTGGAAAATAAAGTTTATTTACAAGAAGAAAATACTGTGAAAATGTTTGCTGGTTTTATTAATCTCGATACATGTATGTTTTAAACGACATAACATTAAAAAGGTATGTTAAATATGATTACATTGAGAAATTAAAAGAAAAAGACAAATAACGTTTTAATGATTAGAAGCACACGTACAAAGAACAACGTAATTCTCAAACTTCATGGTCTAATATATATGTAAACAATGATCAACAGCACCATAACTTCCATTTTGGACTTGAAATCGTTAACAGCAAACGTTTGTCTCATGCTTCACAAAACAGAATTTTAATTGAATTCTATTTTTCCAAAGTGATCCGATTTCCAGTGGATCTGGGGGGAGGATCTGCCAGAGAACTGTGCTTTGAACGTGGCGTCATCAAAATGGCGTGAGCTATCAATTAAAGAAATCATAAATGGATTTTCAATACAGTCCATGGTTTCTACAGTGACAAGGAAAGTTTATCGAAAAGGGATTTTACCTTGTATACCACTTGAAACGTGAAACACTATGCAAATGAGGAAAACTTTCACAAACCTGGTCATCATTGTCTTTATTTGTTTTTATCTTAGGTCTTGTTATCTGAAAGAAAATTCATAGATGAAACCATCACGGGCAAATACCCCGCAGAGCACACTCAAAGAATATCAAAACCTTACTCAGGTGCAGGGTATTTACATGTATATTCCACACACTCAGGGGATAGACAAAGCTTGATTTTTTTTTAAAGAATACATATTTTATCTACCGGATTTCATATACCTCAAGGTCAAGGTATATACCTTAAGATCAAGGTAAAATTTTGTACGTGATGCAAAGGCATCTTTACCCCCCCCCCCCCCAAAAAAAATCCCTTACGCGCATGTAGTACTATTTTTTGAAAAACATTTGGTCGATTTTGGATTACATCACATGGTGGTGGTGTAAGGATAAAATCTCCAGATCAATATGATATATCTTAAATTCCTCAAAAGAACAAGATGTACTCTATGCGTAAACTAACCCTTTTACACGTGATTTCTAGTTCAAACTGTTAACAAATGTTTGCTTGTATCTTAATTCCAAAACTTAATTCCTGTCGTCTCTAATAAACAAAGAACATTGCATTTGTTTATGATAATGGTATCGTGATCAATAGCTTTAGGTGGGACCAAGGTTTGAATATGTAAACATCTACTTCTAGTTCACGTGAATTTCTATTGATCTGCAGTTTGTTTGGAAGGGGATACACATGCGCAAGAGTGTGCAGTTTCAGATTTATTTTCTCGTCTTGAATTTTAAATAATCAATCAAATTTAATCGAAAGTGTCGTCTTAATTCATAACAATATATATCCATGTCTTCGAAACATACGGGAAAATATGGATGATCGAGCGGTCAAGTGCGCTGGTCACACGCAGGTTGCGAGTTCAAACCCGGGTAGGAGCAGAAGTGGGTTTCCATCTCTCTCTCTCTCTCTCATATATATATATATATATATATATATATATATATATATCGTTCACTTTCTAACTCCAGAGAGAGAGAGAGAGAGAGAGAGAGAGAGAGAGAGAGAGAGAGAGAGAGATTGCAATACCTGTGTTTGGAAGCTGGGACTCTGGAAGTGTCTATCCATAGAGGCGTATGTGTCTTTGCTCTCTGAAGGGTCCCACTGATCGTATCCCTGGTTATCAAATGTCTGTAAATTCTGTAATTACATATTACAATATCAAATGTCTGTAAATTCTGTAATTACATAATACAATATCAAATGTCTGTAAATTCTGTAATTACATAATACAATTTATGATCATTCAGGATTGTCTGATATATTCTATAGATTTGATCAATGTTCTCTTGAATTCGTTGCACTATGATACAACACTTGGATTAGTTTATCTAAATAATCAAACCTCCCTACCGTTTGTTCCATTCTTTCATCTTTCGATAGCGGTTTTCTGTGGTGTTCATGACTACTAAGATAAGGCTCAAACATCAAGTTCTCACGGTCGTCATACCTATATATCAATATCAACACCAAGTTTTTACGGCAGTCTTAAATTCTTAAATGTCGTTATTGACATCAAGTTCTCAAGGTCACCATGCTTAAATATCAAGTTCTCAGTCCATTATACCAAAATATGAATATGAACATCAAATTTTCAGGTTCATTATACTTAAACATTAATGTGTACAGTTCATTATACCTAAATATTAGTATTTACATTTGTCATACGTTTCTCGAATTCATTATTCCTACATCTAAATATTAACATAAAGTTCTCACATTACTCATACTTATACATGTATGTCTATTTTGACATCAAGGTCTCACGGTCATCATACTTCAAAATTAATTTATTAGTAAACAGTACACAAAACTACCAATAAAAAATAAGATATCATTTTGGATATGACATGAAGTTGGCCACGTGATCAAATCCTATAATGGTTGTGATGGCGCATCATTAATGATATATATTTTTTCATTAGCTAACACGGGTCTGAGAGAAGATGGATCAAGTTAACGTGAATCATTTGATCATGTTTTTGCAAGTTTTAGGAGGAAACAACGGCATGTTCATCGTTAGGACTCGTAGCTGTAGTGTTGGTATACGGACAGAAAGTCACAGGACAAAAAGACACAGGACAAAAAGTCACAAAATCCGTAGGACAAAAAGTCACAGGACAAAAAGTCACAATGATGACTTTTGATTAGATAGGATAAAAAGTCACAGGACAAAAAGTCACAGGACAAAACTTCACTGGACAAAAAGTCACAAAAAAGCTCACTAAAGCTGTTGTTCAGACACCATACATTTCTTACAGTGGATGGGAGGTAGAAGGGAATACATGTCATCATTCTTATTGGTGTTTGTTTTGCCACATTTAAGCACTTTCAGTTCATTATTAGATGTTCATTATTAGATAATAAGAAAGGAAAAATCAACTTGTTTATTTAGCAATTATTATATGACAGTTCACTCACTTCTTGTTTTGACAATAATCTGGAGTGAAAGGAAGCCAACCATAATTCTGCCATCAAATTGTTTTGACAATCATTAATATGTAGTATACTAAACCAAATGATCATCAAGCTTATTTTTATTTAATCTCTTTTTAAAAATCAAAATAATATTTTACAATAAATATGATAAAAGGAATAGCAATTTTATGATTATTATCAAAATCTCATAGAAAATATAAATTTTGCATATGTATTTTCTTTAAACTTTACAAAAAGAACAGACATGTTTTAAAATATATATAAAAAATCAATACTTTTTATTTTCTTATAAACTGTGACATTTTGTCCTGTGACTTTTTGTCCTGTGACATTTTGTCCTACTTTCATAAAAATTTCTTATTGTGACTTTTTGTCCATGGTCATTTTGTCCGTGACTTTTTGTCCTGTGACTTTCTGTCCTACATTCGTAGTGTTACACCGACAGAATTAAGCGAAATGCAGGTAGGTTGCTTTTATGACCTCCTTTTATGATCTCCAGGGTGTGTACGAGAAATAAACACGAACTGACAGAGAGGATTTGTTCACTTGAGAGATTTCTGTTGTAGGATTTTAATGGAGACTAGAAGTGGTGCCCTGACGAGAACTTAATTTGTCGAACCTTGAAACCAGCCTCCTCGCTCAGGACTGGTTGTTGCCTGGAAACAAGAGGACTTGTAGCTCGTAGGACTCACATCTTCATAAAGTAAATAGGCCTATAAATCTACCTCCATTTCTTTGTTCATTAAATTCATTCGCCATATTGCAAAGTTGCCGTTCTAGTTGCAGACGGTATTTAAAATAAAAGAACTGAACAGTATGTTTAATCAGGGACCTATATACTAAGTAGTATATAGGTCCCTGGTTTAATGTTTCTGAAATTTCATCAATTGATGAAATTCTTGTCTGTTTACAAAATAAACTCTAGATAAATATTCTATGGCGTGTTTTCCATTTTTTTTTGTTATGATGCCATTCCATACGCAAGAAGCCAGGTGAAAGTACTTGGTACAATCGACCCAAATGCTTTAGAAGCGGTGATTGTATTCATACACAAGAAAGCCTGATCACGTGACCCACTTTATGTCATAAAAAACTGAAAGTCAATTTCGTAAGTATTGTCACGTAAAGAAAGACATTGGCAAATGTAAATATTTACATTTGAACAAAATAAACTACATTACATACATGTATTCTAAATGTATAATGTTTGAATTTCGCGATTCCTCGCTCTAGAATAGTACATGTAAATATTATCGTTTCAATAACAGCATGAGACCTCGTTTGATCGAGCGTGCAAATGTTCGGGCAAGGTTTCTCATACATTTCGATGAAACAGATTTTACTTTTGATCTCAATGACCAATCACATTGAAAGAATGGCAACGCCTGGTCATCTAAACTCAACCACAGAGCCAAACAGGTAGCAGGTCGTTCCGTCCCACAGTCGGTCCGTCCCTAGTCGATCCGTCCCTAAACGGTCCGTCCCATGGTCGATTCGGCCCATTTTGCTTAGTCGATCCAGCCCCTCCAATTTTTTTTATCAAAGATACAATAAAAGATTATTACTTAAGAAAAAGGAAAGTTTTTGCATATATATTGCAGTTATAGTTATCAAAATTAGATAACTGCCGAAGTTAGACCTGTAAATAAAATTGTTTATACAACCCTTCACTAGGATTTATAATTTTTGTTTAAAGTGCAATGGTTATGAAAATGTGTGCTCATTAATTATTGTAAAAACATCGTTATTCAACTATGTATAGCAATCAATGTAAATGTGTGTCCCATGTCCACTGATCATTGTGAAAACACCTTAGTGAAACAGTTTTTATAACTGCATTGTTGTGCAACCTTTGATCATTAATTACGAGCTTACAGTAAACTAACTATTAGAAGTGGGTTTTTTTTTTTGTTGTTGTTTTTTTTACTCCAGAAGTTCAAAGAATTGCTCATGATTTGGAAATAGAATGTGGCAGGTATAGAAATATTCCAAGAAATGACAGAGTATTTGTCTAAAAACAAAAGGTATTCTTTGTATTGAAAATCAAAACATCTCTTCTTTTTGGGAAAACTGAAAGCTTATTTCAATATGGAGGAACACATACACTAAATGCTTTGGCAAAGCATGTTTATCTTGCTTTTAAAAGAAGAGACATTTGTTATGATAAAAAGTGTCAAGAAGATTGATATACATTAAGTGTGATCAAGGTTAATTAGTCTGCAATCAAGCCATAAATACCATAGAGCATATTAAAGGATGACTACCTGATGACAGAAGACATCAGCGGCACACACACCATGAAGATGAAATACGCAGATGAATCAAACCAATTATATTATTTTTTCTGGGCCGGATCGACTAGGGGACGTATTAACTAGGGGACGGATAGTCTAGGGACGGATCGGTAATGGGACGAATCGACTAAGGGACGGATTGATTATGGGACGGAACGTCTAGAAAGCAGCCAAACAGGGAGTAAAATGTGCACATTCGATCAAGCAAAGTGACATGCTGTTATATTAACCATAGCACACTTCCGCTTATATATGGAACTTAAGTAAATGTAAAATTTTGATACTGTGATACTGGATGTCAATTTCACAGGTATATGTATATAATGATCAATCCCAAATATTCTTACCCCATATCATAACCATAGACCCCCTCTTTCGAAGACATCGATTTCCTTTTTGCGCAGATTATACCAACAGCAAAGAGAAGAATGACAATGATTCCTCCTCCTGCTCCGGCAGCGATGATCGTCCACAACTTCCACGAAATGGTTTTATTCTCACACTCTATTCCAGAAAAGCTGTACATATCATCTTCTTTACATCTGAAAAGCAATATATATCCCGACTTCATTCTTCACTAGCATAAGCATCTTTTCATGCTTTTAAATGTATTTTAACAAACACATCTCGACTATACCTTGCGTTTAAAGTACTTTAGAGACTTTTGTATAATAAAAAAAATCATACCTACATGTATCTACTTTGAACTATCGATAAATTACTATTTCAATTATCCTTGCTGTCGTTAAATTGAGTAGACTCACTTGCAAACACTGTTGTAGTGTGTACGATTCGCTTCCACGGAGCACGTTCCTCCATTTTCACATGTCAAAATGTGGCATGGGGAAACTAAAGAACAGTTTCCATCCGGGCTATCGGATTCGCAGTTATATCCCTTGTGTTCTAAAAGGGCTTCCCGACAAACATCGGAATGACACATGTCGTCTGGCATCTTAAAAGCTGAAATACAACATATTTGTCAGAGAAAAACTAAAAAGTTATTTTAGCGTGTTCCCTACCAGAGAATTGAACTGCATTTGTAACTACATGTTAAAACAGTTGAAATACAGCGTACAGATCGCTATATAACTTTGATTTGCTCACTCTTCGAAACATTGCAAAAACGAGATTTGTGACAAAAGTATGACGAAAAGGGAATATCTTATAATAAATTTCTAATTCTAATGAATTTAATGTTGTGAAACTTCAATCTAATTTCATGTATTTCAAACGTGTGGTAGACAGAGTATAAATTTTAGAAGTTATTGATACTACAGGGTTCAAAACAGATCTATATGCATGTAGAATAACTAACAATTCGGATAGTTAAGTCATAATCTTTAAATATTCAATTCACCCATGAAAATGGTAAATTCTTAGAAATAATGTGTGCAAACGGCATGTAGCCATGAGTATAAGTCTTTTATGCTCGCATTTCTTTTCATACCCCACAATCGTACATACCCGACAGTATACAGTTATTGACTGGGTTCGAGGACAACAGCTGTTTTGTTTGACCCGAGAACGGGTCTGTTGCCCGAAGCCGTAGGCTGAGGGTAACCGATCCGTTTGAGGGTCAAACAAAACAGCTGTTGTCCTCGAACCCAGTCAATAACTGTTTTGTTATACACTCTCATTTTTAAGGTTGTTTTTACTAGGTGGTTGACTTTAAACGGGACAGTGTGATTGCGACCAATTATCACCGATTCCACTAGTTTAAAAGAAAACATACCTAACATCCTAATTGATAATTATATTTTTCGTGTATCTGCTCTGCTTTTCATTAACTAAATTCTGTATTTCATCACCAGTCAAATCAGTGAACCTCGCCATTACGTAAACAAATCAGCAGACACAAGAATCATGTGACTTGCGTATAGCTTTAACACGAATAAAATAAAAATAACTAAACTTCATCTGATACAATTGATTCTAGAAAATGAACAAATAATTTTTCTATGTTCTTGCTGTCCCTACTTTAAAGAATTAATTGAATTTCATCTTCCGTTGCTGTCGCAAAATATGCATCCGCCATTTCTCTTTATCCAATCGGTACGAAAAGATAACTCGAGTTAGCGCCATATGACGTCATTGGTCAACAGTCGATTTTAACAGTTCCCGGTCCAACAGTCGCCAGAACAGTCGAAATGTTGGACTTTTTTTGTAAGGAGTTATATAGGAACTGTTTTATAGGGGTATAACAATAGTAAATACCGGACAGTACATGTAGCACATACCCGACAGTAGTACACACCCGACAATTGTACATACCCGACAGTAGTACATCCCGACAATCGTACATACCCGACAATCGTACATACCCAACAATAGTACATATCCGACATTAGTACCGACAATAGTTCATACCCGACAGAAGTACATACCCGACAATCGTACATACCCGACAGTAGTACATCCCGTCAATCGTATATTCCCGACAGTAGTACATCCGACAATCGTACATACCCGACAGTAGTACATACACGACAGTAGTACCTACCCGACAATAGTACATACCCGACAGTAGTACATACACGACAGTAGGACACACTCGACAGTAGTACATACCCGACAGTAGTACATACCCAACAGTTGTACACACCCGACAGTAGTACATATCCGACAATCGTACATACCCGAGAGTTGTACATACCCAATAATCGTACACCCGACAGTAGTACACATTCGATAATTGTACATACCCGACAGTAGTACATACCCGACAGTAGTACACACCCGACAATCGTACATACCCGACAATCGTACACACCCGACAGTAGTACATACCCAACAATCGTACATACCCGACAGTAGTACATACCCAACAATCGTACATACCCGACAATCGTACATACCCAACAAACTTTTCACGTTACTGATGCTCCCAACTGTCGAGTTGATCTCTGATGTTATATTTTCTCGATTCTCGAGAAGAACTCGTGCCTCAAGAAACACTTTGAATGTGATTTTCCTGGAGAAATAATGCAGATGAATTATTTGTTGTGATTTCTGGATGGTATCGTGTGAATAACAATAAAAAGGCGTTTTCCATTTCTATAATAATTTCATATTTGACTGATGAGTTACCTTCCATTTGTGTTCCTCAGGCAGCTGAAATCGGTATGCAATATAATTACTGATAAAAATCCATCTTAATTCGAATTAAGTTTAGAGCAAAATCCACATCAACAATTGCTTAGTAATCAGAGGTTAAAGCTGGTGAAATTATCATGTAAATCTTGACAATAAGAGTGATTTCTTTATCAAAGTTAAGATCTAAGTTAAGCAAACCTTTCGCTATTTTCAATGACCACTGATCTGAATCCATGAATTTCAGAAAGAGCATCACTCATCTGAAAAGTGACACATCATAAATCAATTTCATTTTCGTATGTAGCGGTTCCATGATCTGGATGATAAAGAATCTATTATAAACGCATGGAAAGAAAACAGAGTTGTAATTTATGTGTACTAGAAAATCATCACCCCATGATCACCTCATAAAATAAAACTACGAAGTATCCTCTGTGAGGAATAAACAGAATGTTCAACCATCAAAATCAGTATTTACGTTTTGCCTGGCGTCCTCTTCTAACACACAGCTGATGAATATGACTTCTAGCGACACCGTCATTACTGCATTTGCTACAGGTTGAATATGAAAGAGAGGTCGCAGATTTAAGACAGATACACGAAACATCAACATGTAAATGTATTTGTTTTTAAAAGAATAGAAATGTTCGCTGTAGTTATACAATGTATGTATATGTTTTACTTGTAATATACCTGTATCTACATGTATTATATCATTGATATTTGACGGTGTTGTTGACGTCGGTGCCATGGTTGTTGTTCGAATAGATGATGTTGTTTCCTCTGTCGAAGTTGTTGCATCAATGGAAGACTCTGAACTTGTTCCATCAACAGTAGACTCCGGACTAGTAAAGGTCTCGTCATTTGTTGTTTCTTCTGTTGCTAAGTGTGTTGTTGTTTCTGCTGCTGAGTGTGTTGATCCAGTTGGCGTGTTGCTGTGTTCTGTTGTGCTTGTTACTTGTTCTTCTGTGGTTGACGAGTCTGTTGTGCCAGTTCCCTGCTCTTCTGTGGCTGACGGGTCTGTTGTGCTTGTTCCCTGTTCTTCTGTGGCTGACGGGTCTGTTGTGCTTGTTACTTCCGGATCTGTTGTTGCTGTTGGTTCACTTGTTTCGTTTATTGTGGTTGTGGTATCTGCTGACGTGTTTGTTTCTGTTGTATACGTTGTCGTGACGTCAGCAGTTGATGATTCTGCAGTAACACCTGATGTCGTCTTCTCCTTAGTAGTAGTAGTAGTCATGGAGGACCCATTTGTCAATGTACTGGAGAAAAATTCAGTTGAAGACTCAGTGCTTGTTACATTTGCAGTGGTGGGTGATGTGGTACTTTCAGACGATGGTGATGTAGTATTTTCAGAGGACGGTGAAATGGTAGTTCCATCGTTGCTTGTCATTGTTGATATGGTTTCTATGGTATCGATTGATGAGTCAACATTTTTAAAATACGCAATAGTCAGGAAAACAGCGATACATATGGTCCTCATCTGTCAGCAATACAAAAGTATTACAATAATCAGAATGAGAATCAAGTCTTCTGTAACAAAAAAGAAGAGGAATACACATAGGACTTACCATTGTCACCTTTTTTGATTTAGAAATGAAATTCTTTGGCACAAAGTACTAGTATTTCAGAAAGTGAAGTCTGAAAGGGAAAAGTAAATAGCTCGATGTACAAAGTCTTATCTGTTCATCAGTCTGTTCTGAAGTTCACCCGTGCATTAGCTTGTTCATTTACTCAGTACAGGTTAGTAAATAATATAATCCCATAAAAGGATTATAAACTTCACATAAAGCAATAAAGTTATAAAACAAATTTCACAATGCTATGCAATGTTTCATATACATGTATAATGGGCCACACCCTGAAACTTCAGAGATAGTTTTCTCTTATATATCTTTCCACTCCGTCTAAATTTCTCATCTTCCCATGTACATTGAGAATTAACGACTTTAAAGGTATTCATAATGCAAAAATCGTCTAAAACAAAAAAGAGCACATACTACCTTACTTATATATTCTTCAAAATGTGCAGAAAAATACACAAAACTCTACCCTCTGCGATGAAGATCAAAGACGATTCAACTTGTGTTCAATCGGACAATTTATTTGAAGCACATTTTCTAAGGTGGCTATAACTTCCGGTGTAATAATTTCCGGTATTATAATTTATAAAAATGCATTGAAGTATAATGATACTTGCTTTCTGTGCGGATTAGTCCCACTTTCCTGCACTATTTGTTCTAACCAAACAAGGACGTTTATTCTGACACACGGTACTTGCTGATAGCCTTTCACTCTCAGCAGATTTAAGTGATATTGGGCGTATCCGTATCTCTTTTCACACAGCGCCACAGCAATGATATAATTGTACTATGAAACCGGCAAAAAAAAATGGATGAGATTTTCCCTCAAAATACAGGTAGTTGTCTTCCTTATTTTTAATGCAAACTTCAATAATGGGAGTTTGCCGAGTTCCAAAAATAGATTTGATGTAAGGCGTCGATAATGTTTCTGGGTGTGACAGAAGGGTATGTCGGTACTTGAGTTGATAACATTCAAGACCTCTTAATGATTTAAATTGTCACCATGAAAGGAATTTAAGGGTGCTCCGATCCCCTGCTGGCTTATCAAGTACAGTCAGCTCAATTCGAAGAAGGGGAATGATTTAGTATATTGCATAGCGTTCTCGATGAGAACATTTTGTGAGCTTCTACGTAGGATAAAATTGCATGTAATTCGGGGTACAAAACACATAAACAAGCGTGTAGCTTAATATACCGAGAATGTTATCATTTAATCTGATTAATCCGAATAAATTCCATATCCCCGACACTAATAAGTCATTTGTTGTTATCCGTGCCTTTTCTCATTCATCAACATACCAAAAATAATTATCCTCTGAAGACTGCAGCGAAAAGTTAATGGTGACACAGTGTTAGAACTTTACTGTTTAGTAAATCTCATACAACGCATTTTTGTTGCTATCTAACGCTTGATCTAAAAAGCCAAGTGAATAAAATATGCAGGGATAGATATGCATAACAATTTTCTTTCCCTTTTTAAATTTGTTTCGTACAAGACTGTACATGTTACTGTTTATTACAACCTATTTTTAAAAATCTACAAACTGACTGATGAAAAGTTTGCTTGTGCACAAAATGATTCAGTGACTGACTGAATGCGATATCTAAAATGGAAAGATAGAGTATATTTCTCAGAAGGATTAATTCAATACCGACACAAAGTTACATTAAAATCGTTAGAAGTAGAACACGTACCTCTGACGGTTTCCCTCACTGAAATAAATGCGAAGGAAGAAAAGGGAAATTTACAACAACAAAAAAGGTGTGGTACAGATTTAAAGCTAATATCTAAATCGGGGCCCAATATTGGGTGTTTTTATTACCTTTTATATCCGCTTGGAAGTGTGTTATCTCTAATTACAGATTCATGCCACTACCGTGTATGTTGATTTAGGTAACTTCGACAATCGTAGACACTTTATAACATTCCTTGGTTTCATGCGGGTTCGTGAAAATCAAATCCCATCCGGCTTATGTGTCTTTGAAGCTGAGAACCACCCATTTTAGTACAACATTAGTGTTTCAGCATTACTGATAAGAGATTCCATTCATTGTAGATAGATTAGGACATACGTGTACACGTCAACTCTGAAACATGGTATTGTTCCTAAGCTGTGTGTACATAATACACACGTGTAGTTGTTCTGTGTGAATAACGTCTCTTAATGAGGAACAAAGGTGTCACTTGGAGTACCTATTTTGTGAAAATTAGAGTCATAAAAATTATCTCAAAAATGTAAATTTCGACGGCAAGAGACTCGCTAGTATATGCCTGATCACGACAAACGTTTGTGTATGTTCGTATGGTACAGCAATGAATTTAAATGACATGCAGTGCAACACCTTGTACATATGTACCTGACTTTTTTCGATATAAATGACATAGATTTATATGCACACATGTCTTACACTCTAATTGTAGCATGCACACAGGGAATTAACATGAGATGATAAATCTATTTGTTAATGGTTATGGGTGGGTTTTTTTTCTCTCCATGAAATTTGAATTAAATAGTTAATGTGACTGGCATGAAACATTTTAAAACTGTTTCAGGTATCCATATATCAAAGTTCTAAACTTTAAAATGAAATATCTGGACAGTTCTTTTCCTAATATAAACAATTCTTACTGTTTATCAGCTTTTAAGGATTGTTTGTACCTGTTACTATATTTGTGTTGTGTGGCAAAAATTTAAGGTGCCACCTTATTTTTCAATTTTATTATGTTTGTATTTATCAATATTTATAAAAATTAGGGAGATCCCAATGTCATTCTTGTTTAGGTTGTCTGAGTTGTGGTTTTCATACTCGGGGATCTCCCTATTATAGGGGTTGTAAATAAGTTGTCAACTTCTTCAATCGTCATTGATAAATGACAATTTTCAAACAACAATATGTATTCTATTGTTAATTGCCAAGAAAAATAACAAAGCTACGGGACATGAGAAAACCGGTTCCTTCGAATCGTGTTTTATATTCTTATAAAAATGGAGAGCATACATGTACGTGTTATTACTTTCAAAGTCATGCTAGCTGCAATGATGTAGCCTTCTCTGACTTTGGGGGATGTCTACAATTCCTTTGGATCTCTGTATTGGTGCAGATGGAGGAGTGATTCACTCCTACATTTTCGATCATTCTAAACCTTTGCTGGCCTTCTTAACGTAAATAGAATTATATTATGTTTCTTAGTCAATATTTACATGTAACCAGCAACTTACGATTTATGAGCCGTTTGTAATAATTTCGATGTATTCAAATTTCTCGATTTATATTGTGCACCATGTCTGATGTACTGAAGCTGAACTTCCGGTTGTCAAGTTATCTGCATATGCCCATATAAGGTAGTGTTTACATCAATGAACAAGTGCGGATTAAAAACCGATTTCATCGGCATTGAAAAGGTTTAAATTTGATATGAAGTTAAAAAACGAACAACAGAGTATAAATTTTGTTGCCACCATATGATTTTCCTTTCTTTGTTGGAATGGCTCGAGTAACTACATTTTCGCGCTAATTCTCAATGTCTAGGTTTTTCAGTAGATCCATCTACGAGATCTCGCGATAACAAGGATGGCGGAGCAGAAGAGGTATTTTGCATGTTGAACATGGCATTTAATGAAACAAACCTTCAAGCTTATTAGACATACCCAAGCGCAAAGTTGGTACTCTTTTTAGTGTAAACAACATTGGAGACAAATACACGGAGCTTATTACAGGTTATTCATAAAATATCTTTGCGCCATCATTACGAAGAAGCCCTCTTCCGAAAACGTTAGAATAAAAAAATCGTAGAGGACTACATTGTTGCAGCTAAAGCGATGCTATCAGTTGCGGTAGCGCAGTGGTAGATCGTAACTGAGAGGTTGTGATTTCGATTCTCGCTCGTGCCATGGCGGTGTCAAACCCAAGACGATAACATAGGTAGTGATTCCTCCTTCACCAAAAGCTCGGCACATAGAAGTGAGCATCATGGGTATTTCGAATATGGCCTTTAAAACGGAGGTCCCGTGTTGCGGCAGACGTTGGGACGAAAAAGAACCCTCAGCGCTAAGCATAGGTGTAAATTTGTGGTACAGTGTAGTTCACCTACAACAGTCTGGTGACGTCTCAATATGAGCAAAACATTCTCGACGGGACGTTAAAACAAAAAGTGAACATTAAAGCGATGCAAATTCTAATTCAGTCGCTATGGTTTTCTTCAATAATATTGACCTCTCCAGAATGGTTTAATGCCAAGTCTCCATGCCTGGTGAACATGTTGCTCTAGTGTTCTCAAGGATGTTTCGTAACTTTTTTAAAAGATAAATACGTTTCTAATATGGCTGTTGTTATATGAAAATGTAAGTTTGCTCTCTACACTGGTAAAGTGAAAAGTATATTCTTCACAAATGATTCTAAAAGGGATTTTGAAGTAACCTATGCTATTTTGTATATCAATTTTAATTAAGTCAATTTAAAACAACTTTGATTGGCTTTGATATTGTAAAATCTATGTCTCATTCAATATGATAAATATCATTAAAATGATAAACAAAATGAGTTCGAATTTTTTAAAATCTTATGTAAAAATTATATTTTAGAGGAAGATTATATTTTTGTAGAAGCCTCCAGATGGATTTTTTTTTATATGTTGTAATCATTTATACCTAACACTTGTTCAAAAACCGGTAGCAAAAGCCTAGTGGTTAGGTCGCTCGCTTTGTAACCGGGAGGTCCTTTGTTCAATTCCCAATCCCGGCGCCGCATCAATTTTTTTAGTTTAATATAGGTAGTGAATGTCCCTTCGCGAAGCGACCGGTCTTTCGGACATGGCCCTATAAACCGAAGTTACGTTTCACATTCAGTATTGCTTGTCGTAAGAGACGACTAAATGGGGCGGTCATTCGGATGAGATGGCAAAAATAGAGGCCGGGTATGGCACGATATTTTAAAAAGATCCCTCCCTGCTCAAAGGCCGTAAGCGCCGATCAAAGGCCAAACTTTTGCAACCCTTTACAGGCAATAATGACGTATCCATACAACTGAAGAATTCTCGAGAGGGACGTTAAACAATATACAACCAACCAACTTCACGTCTACGGCCCTGAGCGCCATGCATACGTCAAAATCTGTGGCACTTCACTTAAAGCTGGTGACGTCTATTTACGAGTGAAAAAAAAATTAAAATTAAAATCGGACATAAAACAACAATAAACAAACTGTGTAAAAACTTAAACAAAGCTATTCCGAAATGTATACGGAATGTTTTCAAGCATGCATCAATTTAAACCACTGTATTAACAGTAAATTGGGGGAGGGGGTATTTCGTATTAGATTCGTTACGTCTTGAAAACATTTCCTATAAGTAAGAAGGCACAACTTTTTATTTCATCTGAATCTGAAAGAAATTCCAATCTTAAATACCACACGCAAACTGACAAATATACAAATTCTATAAATGTTGATGTTTATCCAACGTTGCAAACCACGCCTATTGTCTCCGTTCACACGTCACTACGTTATAAGTAGGGTAGGTACTCCCGGGCTCAGTGTTACCCTATCCTCAGTGATTGATATTCTCCACATTCAGATCATATTAAATGTTGGGCATCAACGACTCCACATATGGAAACGATACCGATCACCGCATCCAAAGTAAACAGCAGGTTCCGGTTCCAGGAACAAATCGTCCTTATGCTGTACCCTGGCGTTTACTATGGATGTGTTGATGACTTGTCCGTTTCTCACGTGGGTGGGTGGGAAAGCCAGCGATCATCATCATATTCCCTTGATGCATGTTATCTACAACTAAGCATGCATGTCTAAAGAATTACTAGTACGTCATAGGTACTTCCGCTCGGATTTTAACCAATGCTTTATTGCCCTAACATATCTGTAAAGAATTGGAGGAGCTGGTCTTAAAACAAGAAATCAACTACACTTTTGAATATACATGAGAGGTATGCCGACGAAATGTGTTGCAGTTCACACCCTAATGTATTTTCAGAAATTGGATTAATTTCTTGGGTTTATATTCTATGATGTTTACTTACAAAATGTCACATCTCAAAGTGTCCATAAAATATGAGATGAATCCATCCTTAAGAATAGATTGATTGATTGATTGTTTAACGTCCCGTCGATAATTTTCACTCATATTTAGACGTCAACAGCTGTATGTGAAGTACTTCAAACAGTGCGACATTTAACTCTGGACACAACAAAAGTCTGGAGTTTCGCCAACCCTTTTATTAAGGATACAAATAAACCCTTTACAAAAAAAGATGGGATTTTATGTCCACAAGACATGCACCAACATTTACACTTGTAACTATTGTAGTTTTTAAGATATTTCACCTGAAATCAAAAAATCCCATGGGATTTTGGAGGGATTTTTAATCCCACTTGGGGGATTTTCACTCCCACCAAAAATCCCATGGGAGAAAAAATATAATTTCTCCCATAGGATTTTAACTCCCATTTTAAAATTCAAAATGGGATACAATGTCCCATAGGAGGAAATGTCCCATAATGAACATGAAATGGCAGTGAATATCCTATTTGAGCATGAATGGGAATAAATATCCCAAATAAAACACAGGATGGGGACTTTTATCCCATGAATATAGTAATAAAGCAGAAAATTGTATCTTAAAGAGTGTTGTTTGTCATGATTCTTAAGAATGTACTTGCAAGCTAAGGAATGACATTAACTTTATATCTAGTAATTACACTCCTAAATTATGTAGACCTATGTACATGTGTTAATGGATAAATGTCTAAACAACATGAGAAATTAAATTATATTAGAGCTCTGCATTACTAAACTCTTTCCCATGCAATTTTAATTGTATACATATAACCCTATCACAAAAACATTAGAATAAAATTGAACGGTATTAAATTATGCAGTTAGAACACTAACTTATTTACATGCAGCTGTTCACATTCACTATTTACAACCTAGCTGCAATAATGTAGCCCTATCCAATTTTTTTTTATTCTGACGTTTTCGGGATAGGGCTACAATTCCATAGGATCTCCGTAATGGTGCAAAATAATTTTATGAATAACCGACAATAAACTCTGTGTATTAGTCCCAAATGTTGTTTACACCAAAAAGAGTACCAACTTTGTGCTCGGGCTTGTCTAATAAAGGTGTTTTTCATTAAATATAATGTACAGCATGCAAAATTCTTCGTCTGCTCCGCCATGCTTGTTATCGCGAGATCTCGTAGGTGGATCTAATGAAAAGCCTAAACATTGACAATCAGCGCGAAAATGTAGTTACTCGAGCCACTTCGACAAAGAAAGGAAAATCATATTGTTGCAGAAAGAATTTACACTCTGCTGTTCGGTTTTTAACTTGATATTAAATTCAAACCTTTTCAATACCGACGAAATAGCTTTCGCCTACATACTTGTCCATTGATGTAAATACTACCTTATATGGCATATGCAAATGACTTGACAACCGGAAGTTGAAACTTCAGTACATCAAACATGGCGCACAAATATGAATCGAGAAATTGGAATTGATCGAAATTGTTGAAAACGGTAGAATAGAGCCTCACAAATCTAAAGTTGCAGGTTGTAAATTTATATATTGACTAAGAAACATAGAATATCATTTTATTTACGTACAGAAAGTCAGGAAATGTTTAGAATGAGCGCAAATGTTGCGGGAGTGAATCACTCCCGCATTTGCACCATTACGGAGATCCTAAGGAGTTGTAGCCCTCTCCCTAAAAAAAAAAAAAAAAAAAAAATCAGAGAGGGCTACATTATTGCAGCTATTTACAACCCTTTACAGGTCGTCAGGTGTGAATATTCACAGGAACCGGTATTTTTGTCTGTAATAATAATAGTAGGCCCTATGGTACCATCCCCAATGAAAAAAATAACCCCAAAGGAATGGCACCATTTCTTACTCAAAACTTCGCTTCAAAATAATTCGAAAATTCTGCTTTTATCGTCCCCACCCCAATTGTCATTCTGATTCAGTAATCCCAGTGCTTTTATTAGGGGTGTGTGGTATATACCCCTACTCTTATCATTATGTATAGGCTAAATTACCGGTTCCTCTGATATGTTGTGGAATTTTGGAATAGCCTAGCTTACAGTTACAATTTGTTTACAATATATTAAAATTAGTGTTAATTAAGTGCTTACGGTGAAATCTGCTACTGCTAGATGATGCTAAGTTGTTTCGTGAACCGAATCAGACATCTCCAACAAGATTCTCGAAGATTTAACAACACAAGAATCATTTTACAAAATGCATGCTTCGGTCCATCATTCTCCCTCTGACAATCACATTCATTCTGAAGTCAAAGTACTTTCTCCTATACCTTAAGCGTCAAAAAGACTTTGACAGGTAAATACGAATAAACGGTTAACAGACATCTCGACCCTAAGAAAGTTCAGTCCTGGATGTTCTAGTCCAAAAAGAAGTATGACCCAATCTTATGCATTAATTTATTAAATTTCCGGTTGAGCAACACCCAAATCCTCTAGAGACATTGTTTACAGTTATATGACATTACCTAAATGTGTGACACAATATTAATCCACCCCTGCTCAAAGGGGCATAAGCACCGAGCATAGACCTAAATGTTGCAGCCCTTCACTGGCAATGGTGACGTCTCCATACAAGTGAAAAATTCTCAAGCAGGACGTTTACGTTTTTGTTTTGTTTTTTTTAATTTTGTTTTCATTTTTTTAAATGTTAAACATGAAAAGTATAACTGAATCTGTGTTCACAGCCAAAATTTTAACCTTCTGGATGCAGGAATAAAATTTTAGCCTTCATTCTGTGTCATGTAAACAAAGACTGGAGTCTTTTTATGTTTACATTTAAGGTGGCTCACTACACCGGGAAATAGTTTCTCAAATCAGTACAAATTGATTTAATATTTTAAAAAAGATCTGATGATATACAATAAGTGTGTATGCCAAAAACAGCAAAAAATGCAAATTTGGATAAAAACATGATTTTCAAAAATATTATTTCAACACATGAACAAAAGACTGGTGGATTTGAGCTCAAGATCTGTAGTTCACCAGCCCAATGCTCTCTCTCTCTCTCTCTCTCTCTCTCTCTCTCTCTCTCTCTTGCCCAATGCTTTATTAATTAACCACTTAGCTATGGTGTTATAGACGAATAAATCGATCAATACAAATACTTTCCCAAAACATTTAAATCATCATCTTGTAACATAGTGTCATAAAGCTTTAGTGTAGTGAGTACCTTAACAAACCAGTGAAATGTTTAATTTTGTAATTGAATTTTCAATGCATCTTTACTTTTGCACATGCAATTTTACAAAGATTATTCAATAAAGGGTAAAAAAAAAAAAAACACTTAAAATACTTGTTTTTGATCCACTGTAGATTTTAGGAAAATATTAGATACCTGGGTCAGAGAAATCTAGACATCATTTAATGATAATGAAGTATTGTAAAAAAAAAAATTCAAGACTCTCCAATATGTTTGCAACTAGGAGAAATGGTCACAAGCTATTTTACACCCGCATCCCTCTTGGATCGAACCACTATAACTTTTAGGATAACAATAAATCCTCTCCCAACAATGTGCACATCTGCAAATGGCAATGAAGCATTGTACAAAGTTTCAAGTTTATCAGATAATCCATACAGGAGGAGAAGCATTTTAATGCACAATTTAAGACTTTGTGACAGACAGACTTACAGATATGGACAGAAAGTACAAAAACCATATAATTATATGAAAAGATTTTGCATGTAAAAAGTACATGAAGTGCACAATTATGATTTAAATGTAATTATCATTTTTATTAGGAATTTAGATGTCTCCTCTTTTTGCAAACAATTACACATCTATATATGAAGATGACATATATAGTGAGCATATAAAACACTCCTACCAAAAATGTAAACAAATATGTGCAATGCGAGTTTGAAAAATATGTATGTCTTAAAAAGTGATTGACTAGATATCAGGAAGCAAGCAAGCTCTCTCCATGTTACTGTGCTACAACTAACTGAAATTCACTACATTATCCAAAATCCACCCAAAAAGAACCAAAACCTACCAACACTAAATACCAATATATATCCATGTGAGGTCAAGGTTTCAGGAGTGAAACAATGTGTTTTTTTTAACTTTAAATCATTATGTTTTACTTTTGTAGGATATTCATAATGTTGAAATTGATTTAAAGCAATCAATTTTCAATTGGAGAAACAAGGTACATGTATGCACATAAATGTACCACCCTGAATCTCATATCATACCTTATTATAGCTGGCAAAATTATGAAATGAAATTTAATGTCACCACAGAATTTATAATTTCCATTTCTTTCTCTCAATTCACATGGAGACCTCCTTTTTTAGAGTCTTATTTTCTTTTACTTGAATGTTCTAAATTGAAACCTAAGGAATAATAATCTTGGAAGAAAAATCTACATGAAAATATTTTCTACTTTGAGAAACAAAATGACAAACATAACTGTTTTAAATGTAAGTCAGAAATAGAAAAATAATTCAATTCAATGCACTTACATATGTAATTGAAAGAAAATTCCTTTGAGTACATGATTTTAGAATGAAAATAAGATTGATTAATATTCAAAAAAGTATTTCAATTTCTTCAAAACTTCGATCTTCAGATGATTTTCCATCCATTGACACCCCAAATGTATGATCACACACATTTAGCAGGAACATATATTCCTCATATCTCCTTCACATAACACTTGACTACTTTTGAAATGCAATTTAAGTCTTTTTAGAAATTAACAAAGATGAGTGTACAGATTCATACCCTAGCTGTTGATGATTGCTAAAACTGATCACTACTCAAAACTCTGAAACAAATCTTTATGGATTTTTTTTGTATTTCACACACACACGCACACATACGTGTAACGCGTGTCAAATGAACACCTTAACTCCCCACCTGCAACTGAACACTTCTACAGTTATTGGTATTTTAGTACGAAAATTTACTATTTGGTACTAAAAACAACATAGAAGACATTGCTGCGGTCGAAATTTGTGAAATATAGTTTTATTCACTCCTTGAATTTTTGCTTATCAAGTGAACACTTTCCTTTACACACTGTCAATTGAACACTTTCCTTTACACACAGGCAATTGAACACTTTTCTTTACACACGGTCAATTGAACACTTTCCTTTACACACAGGCAATTGAACACTTTCCTTTACACACGGTCAATTGAACACTTTCCTTTACACACAGGCAATTGAACACTTTCCTTTACACACAGGGGATTGAACACTTTCTTTTACACACGGTCAATTGAACACTTTCCTTTACACACGGTCAATTGAACACTTTCCTTTACACACAGGCAATTGAACACTCTGAAACACGCGGCCAGTTAAACACTCTGATACACACGGGCAATCAAACACTTTGAAACATCCAAACAATCATTCTCACCACGCTAAATACATAAGGCCAATCTCTAAAACTTACAAAAAAGTGTGAAACGATTACATAAATGGAAATTGGGATGGGATAGACAGGGAATCCACACATTTCGTTGAAATTATCGCCTTAAGAAAATCAACAACAAAAAAAGGGGGGGGGATAGTATTGATTGGATGATTGATTGCTTATATAATTTACGTCCCGTCGAGAATATTTTATTCATATTGAGACGTAACCAGCTTTAAGCGGAGTACCTATCCAATGTATCCATAGGGTTCAAGGTTGTAGCAGTGAGGGTTCTTTGAAATATCGTGCGAACACCTACTACATGTACGACCAGGGGTCTACGTTTATAAGGTCACATCTAAAAGATCCGTGATTATCACTTCTAAATGTCGAGCGTTTGGCGAAGGAGCAATCACTACCAATTTCAACGTCTTAAAATTGGGTTTGCGGATGAACGGTGCTTGAACTCACGACCTCCCGGTTACGAAGCGAACTCTCTACCATTGAGCTACCGCGACCGGTCGGGGGAGGGGTAGTAGTGTCCATAATGATAACTTTAATTGTAATAATAACTTATAATAATTATCATTATATATATATATATATATAAAGCACTAAATAATCACAACTAGGTACTGAAAATTTTCGCCCCAGCCCGGGGTCGAACCAGCGACGTACGGCACCCACCACCAAGCAAGATTGTCAAACCAGTGCGTAAGTCCACTCGGCCACAACAACTTCCCTGATATATATATATATATATATATATATATATATATATATATACTTCTATGATTATAGACTCCCTCGTTTGTCAATACATGCTGTACGGGCCAGACTCGGTAGTAATTCAACCATAAAGTATGATAAATAAAATCAAAATTCTGTATAATGCAGTGCCTAAAAGATCTAAAACAAGTATTAATAATTATATACATTTTTTGTATTACTTTTAAGTTTTTTGTTGACTTTTGATATAGATAAAAATTAGATATCTTTATAAAAAAAAAAATGTTACGCGATATCTTAATTCCACTCCAAAAGGTAACATTTTCATGAACATTCTGTGTAAATGTAACTACATAGATGTGGCCTTACAAAAAACTTTAATCAAACGTTGCAAAAACCATAAATTGTTTGAAAATCCGGTGTATAACACCAGTTTATATAACTTCAGAATCAGGATTTGCTCCAGATTCCTTCATATACTGTTACAAAAATATCTACATGTTTATGATATGTACATGGAAATTATGTCAATTTTGACTATCATCTCACTTTGAAATATGAGGACAAAATTGTAATAGAAAACCCCCAAAAATCACGATTTTCCTTCATCTTAGATATTTTTGTTTAGAGATTTCGTGCTTTAGGCACTCATTACGTCCTCCCCTTGGATAATTCCTGGTTTCGCTCCCGCCACATGCCAACAACTAAATATCCGCTAAACGTGTTGCACCCCCCCCCCCTTCTAAACACGTCTGAAACACACTGAGGACAGGGATGACCAAATTCAAGGGAATATATTACTTTCTGTTTTTGTTCAAAAACTGGACGTGTCCTCTCATGACTTTTGTAATACAAATTCACCAAGATGATTTTTAAAATCTTAATGTTTTACATAAGCTCAAATAATTGAAGTCCAATAATATCCATGTGGTGGAAATATTGCTTGCAAAAATTAATTTAGAGCTCTGTATGAATGACTTGATTATCTCTTTTAATTCAATAGATCTTTTTAATTATATATACAGGGCTATTTCATAAGTAATTAATGCGCACATCGTTGTTTTGTTTTTAAAAAGAGAGCAACAATTCAATTAAAGAAATCATTCATTCAGTTGTGGATATGTCGAATTAATTAAGGATTATATCTCAATTAGATAATTACTCTCACTAACATAATTATTGCACATATCAATTTAATTAATGATATCATTAATTCAATAGAAGAGAACAATAATCCATTTATTGCGCACATTAAGTGATGTTAGCATTAATGAATTATTGCTCTCTTCAATTGAATTGTAGCATGCATTAATTCTATTGTTGGTATCATTAAATTATAATTCATTTGAGGAGAGCAACAATTAAATTATTGTGTGCATCAATTCAGCGGAATAAATAATGATATCAATAATTCAATTCAAATGAGATATCATTAATTATTTGAAGAGATCTTTGATTGCAATGTTGCGTGCATGAAATGAATTAATAATATCTTCAAATAATTAAAGATATCTTCAAATATCTGAGTTTGTTATTTTGGCGCTCCATAGATCTAAAACTATTCCTAGTGGATTCCAGTGCTTTCTGACTCAAGACATCATACCAGTTCTTGCCACAAATGAATCTCACCATACAAGTGATCTAGCCACCTCTCTTTTAATCTCTTAATAGTATTCATATACGTAAGAGGATTTTTCTCCTTGAAAAGGTGATATTTAAAAATTTGTCACTCTTTAAGGAATTTTATGATCCCCTAATAGTATGTACATATACCATGGTAATTTCTGAACTGTTCGGTGAAAACGTTGACAATCAAGAATCAGTCACTGGTTATTCATGTGAAATTTAGCTATCTCATATGAATAAACTCTTGATTATTTTACTACAATGTACCATATAAACCAATTTCGGAAATAATTCCTTATTTGTCTTAAATTTTAATTTGATATAAAGATCGAGCAAACTGAAACAATAAACCAAAGTTCACATTGAACACCAGTGAGGCAATCATATACAAATATCAAATTCATATATTACAGAATTCATTAAGATATTTGAATTATTCTAATCTTTTAATGTGTCATGGTAGCAATGAAAACAGCAGGTCTTTTATTCTCAGTCATATATTTTATTATATAACAGGGGATATTACATGTACAATTAGTAAATATATATACATCATATATGTAATTGCATGTGCGAGAAAAATGTATACATACATACATAAGTAATTTAACCACAGACATATCCATAAATTTACATTTAATACATTGAATGAATTGAATATGTCCTTTGATTAAATAATCAACAAAGATGGATCCATATGATAATACATGTATTTGTAAAAGAAAAAAAGGAGTTCCACTTCTCATACAAATGATATAGGTAGAAATATCAAAATCAACAAGAGGCCCATGGGCCACATCGCTCACCTGAGTCATCTTGGCCCTGCTGTTTTGATTTTTAAATGCTATTTTATCAATCTTTATTCTCATGAATGATGTGACCCAAACCTAGCTCTAAAGAACACAACATTACTAAAATGAAATCATATAAGACAAAGATATGACTAGCATGATATTGCTGTTCTGGATAAGACCAAGGTAAAAAGTCGTAGGTCTTGGTATGATATGAAAGACCTTGCCATAAGTAATCAATATACAAAACATAAAAGCCCTATCTAAAATAGTCCTGGATATACTTAATATGTTATACTTTCTTAAAAGTATGTCAAACTCAGAATTCAGGGTCACAAGGTCAAATAACATAATATGATTGATTGTTTTAACTGTTTTCCGCCACACTCAACAATTTTTCAGTTATCTGGTGGTGCCCAGTTTTTATTGGTGGAAGAGAGAACCCAGATACAACGTACCTGGGAAGAGACCACCGACCTTCCGAGAGTAAACTGGGAAACTTTCTCAATTACCGGTGCGAGCAGGATTCAAACCCGCGCCAACCAGAGGTGAGAGGCTCCTCAACAAGATGAAAGGTTTTATCATAAGAAATTCATAATATATAATATATATGAAAGATCTACCTTAAACACAATGTAGTTCAGGACATACTGAATAAGTCAGATTTGTTTTGCCATAAAAATTGTATATACAAGATATGAAAGCCCTAGCTTAAATAGTTCAAGAGATATCTTTAAAGAATTTTCCTTTATATCAGCTAGCATATAAAACTTTGACCCCCTATTGTTACCACACCATAACTCCCGGGGAAATGATTTTAACAAACTTGAATATGCACTATGTCAAGAAGGTTTAATGTAAATTTGTGTGCTTCATACTAAATTTGAAAAGAATTCCGTTATTTGAATCGTAGATTGATCGCTGTGCGGTATCTTCATCTTTCAGTTATAGAATTTAGTTAAAAATGTTCAATTGTTAATGTCGACGGACTACAACAGATGCAGATCAATAGCAATATGTCATCTGAGTTTACTCAAGTGACCTAAAATTGTATAATTTTTCTAAAGCTTTTGAAAATTGATAATGCTATAAAAGCCTAGTCTGATCCCTTACACCCCATTTCAATAGTTAAGCGTAAAAACAGACTGGTGGGGATGGGGACCAAACTTAAGAAAGCTGTGAGATTAGTTCAATATTCAAACCTACAGTATTTGAATAATAAGTATTTAACCCAACTGGGATGATTTCATCCAAAATATTTCACTAAAAATGTTTGTGAGGATATTAGTTCACACAGACATTATGTTTCAAAATGAGTATGAGTATGGAAATGAACTGGGGTTCAAATTGACAGGCTACTTAACACGGCTACATCAACAAAGAAATTGAAATCACTTGAAGCTGTTTTGGGGTTATATGTGGGTTTAGAAAATATGTGAAAGTATGTTTGGAAACAAGTATAGTGGGAAAATATGTTGGGAATTATTTAATATTAAATTCATGACATAGCGATGCAGGAATGCAGTGATAGAGGGACTTAAAAATGCACTTTTTTTCTCTGCCATAAATTGAAGTTTTTTTTATAAGGGGTTCATCTGAAGCTCTCTTTTCAAAGAGCTACGGTTCTGCATCTAGTTTTTGAGGAGAAGATTTTAAAAGATTTTCCTTGTATATATTTCACATGTAAAACTTAAATCCCCTATTGTGACCCCCACCCTACCCCTGTGAGCTTTTTACAAACTTGAATATGCACTATATATGAATGTAAAACTTTGATTCTCTATTGTGACCCCACCCTACCCCCAGAGACCATGATTTGCACAAAACAGGAACCTTTCGTGTGAATTCAACTTTCCTGGTCCAGTGGTTCTTGAAAAGGTTTTTTAAATGACCCCACCCTATTTTTGCATTTCCATGATTATTTCCTTTTTGAAGGGTGCATGACCCTTTATATGAATAAACTTGAATACCCTTTATCTATTGATGATGCATACCAAGTTTGATTGAAACTGGCCCAGTGGTTCACTCTGGAGAAGAAAATGAAAATGTGAAAAGTTTATAAACAGACAGACGACAGGCAAAGGTGATCAGAAAAGCTCACTTGAGCCTTTGGCTCAGGTGAGCCAAAAAAGTATACAAACATGTTTAATGTTAAACTTGTTTGTTTTATTGCTAAACAGCTCCATTGCCAGCATCTACCCTTACTGAGCTTCCAGTGTCAGACCTTGATATCAATCATCATCACTCATTTTGACTATCCAGGCCAAATTAATCTTTTTGCAAGGGTGAGGCCTGGCTGTCCTGTCGAGGTTGAAGTTTGTACTTCCACACTTGGCGACCCAGTGGATTGATCCTATCCAATCCTGTAAACTCTAGGTCTTGTTCTAGGATCTCATCCCATGTCAGCTTTGGTCTACCTATGAAGTTCTTTTCTGTTGATAACGATGCATAACATTCTGACAAATCTGCAAAAATATTTAGAGAAGTGATTAGTAAAAGGTCTTCATAGAAATAGCAATAAATGTATAAATAGATAAAAATCATAATTTCTATTTCTACAAAGTAAGTGTTTATCAAATGATCAACTGTAAATTACCTAGGCTGTGTCAAGCTGAATGAGCTAGTTTGTGCAGAACGAACAAAAATTACACCAAACACAGCGACACCTTTTGGAAATTTTATTTTTACAAACTTGAATCTGCACTACAGAGCTGTATGTCAGGAAGCTTTCATGTAAATGTAAACTGCTCTGGCCTAATGGTTCTTGAAAATTCTCTATACTTATTTGAATGTAAAACTTTGATCTCCTATTGTGGCCTCGGCCAACCTTCCCTGGGAGGCATGATTATGACAAACTTGAATCTGCACTATTTCAGGAAGCCTTTACGTAAATTTGTATTTTACTGGCCTTGTTATTTTCCTACTTCTTGTGAAGATTTTCCCTATATATTTGTACATGTAAAACTTTGATCACCTAGTGTGGCCCTATTCTACCCCAGGGGGTCATGATTTGAACAAACTTCAATCTACACTTGTCCGGAAGCTTTCATGTAACTTTCACATCATCTGGCCCAGTGGTTCTTTAGAAGAAGATTTTTAAATGACCCCACCCTATTTTTGCAATTTTGTAATTAGATCTTCCCTTTGAAAGGGGGTGTGGCCCTTTATTTGAACAAACTTGAAAGCCCTTCACCAAGGATGCTTTTTGTCAAGTTAGGTTGAAATTGGCCCAGTGGTTCTTGAGAAGAAGTCAGAAATGTGAAAGTTTACAGACAGACGGACAACAGGGAAAAAGAATGTTCAACTTCAGTGTTACATGAAAATGTACTTCAAAATCACTCAACAACAATTATAATATTGCTGTATGGAAATTTTCTGTCCAAAGAAAACAATGTAAAAAAAATGATGTAATCTACACTCTAGAGCAACATGTGAGAATAATGAACGTGAAATATATATTCTGAAAAAAAAAAACAAGAGATGTTTGTAAAACACATATGCCCCCCATGGTGCAAAATTGAAAAGGGTTATACACACACCTCATTTAATTGATAGTATTATCATCAATTCAAAATATTGAGCAGACAATATCTTCCTATGTCAAGAGTGAATTGACCATGTGACCTAAAATTCAATAGGGGTCATCTACTCCTTATGCTGTACCAGTGTACCAAGTTTGGTACGTGTCAATCAAACAAATAATTCTTAAAATATAGGAGACAATATATTACTATGTCCAGTTCAACTTTTGACTTTTGACTTCAAAATCAATATGGGTCATCCTCTTCTGAAGATGTACCAGTGTACTAAGTTTGATGTCTGTCAAGTAAAAGGGTTATCAAGATATTGAGTGGACAGTATATTACTATGTCCAGTTTGACCCTTGACCTTTGACCATGTGACCTCAAAATCAATAGGAGTCATCTTCTCCTGAATATACACCAGTGTACTATTTAAAGTTTGATGTCTGTCAAGCAAAGGGTTCTGAAGATATTGAGCAGACAGTATATTCCAATGTCCAGGTTGACCCTTGATCTTTAAACATGTGACCTCAAAATCAATAGGGATCATCTTCTCCTGAAGATGTACCAGTGTACCAAGTTTGATGTCTGTCAAGCAAAGGGTTCTCAAGATATTGAACGGACAGTATATTCCTATGTCCAGTTTGACCCTTGACCTTTGCTCATGTGACCTCAAAATCATTAAGGGTCATCTTCTCCTGAAGATGTACCAGTGTAACAAGTTTGATGTCTGTCAGGCAAAGGGTTCTCAAGATATTAAACGGACAATATATTCCTATGTCCAGTGTGACCCTTGACCTTTGACCATGTGACCTCAAAATCAATAGGGGTCATCTTCTCCTGAAGACGTATCAGTGTACCAAGTTTGATGTCTGTCAAGAAGAGGGTTCTCAAGATACTGAGCAGACATTATATTCCTATGTCCAGTTTACCCTTGATCTTTGACCATGTGACCTCAAAATCAATAGGGGTCATCTTCTCCTGAAGACGTACTAGTGTAACAAGTTTGATGTCTGTCAAGCAAAGGGTTCTCAAGATATTGAACGGACAATATATTCCTATGTCCAGTGTGACCTTTGACCGTGTGACCTCAAAATCAATAGGGGTCATCTTCTCCTGAAGACATATCAGTGTACTAAGTTTGATGTCTGTCAAGAAAAGGGTTCTCAATATATTGAACGGACAGTATATTCCTATGTCCAGTTTGACCCTTGACCTTTGACCATGTGACCTCAAAATCAATAGGGGTCATCTTCTTCTGAAGATGTACTGGTGTACCAAGTTTGATGTCTGTCAAGCAAAGGGTTCTCTAGACATTGAATGGTCAGTATATTCCCATGCCCAGTTTGACCCTTGACCTTTGACCATATGACCTTAAAATCAATAGGGGTCATCTACTTCTTAGGATGTACCAGTGTGTCAAGTTTGATGTCTTTCAAGCAAAGGGTTCTCAAGATATTGAGCGGACATTATATTCCTATGTCCAGAGTAGATTGACCCTTGACCTTTGGACCTGAAAAACAATAAGGATCCTCTTCTACTCATAACTAACCAGGGTTTGACACTAAGTCACGTCCGACCGACCGAGTCTACTAAATGATAGGTCCGGTCGGGTAAAATGTCGATTTACTAGTCCGACTGGTCATGTTGAAAAAATAAACAAGGAACTTTATTTTAAACCATAAGATATCTTATTTTTAACTTTAAAAAATAACTGTAAAGAGTTTGCGAGCAATTTTGAACCGCGTGATGACAAAATCTCTATTTTTAGTTCGAATACATAGTCGCTGTCGGAAGTGATGTTTTACGACATTTACTCTTTGTTAATGGGTGTAAAGTTATATTTCGGATAAATATATATAAACTGAATTTATTTTCATTTGAAAAAAACCCCAGTTTATTTTAATTGAATATAAGAAAGTGTCTATCACAGGGATCGAAATTAACTTTTTTCACCACTAGCAAATTTTAGCTAGTGGATTATTTTCCAACTAGCAAAATTGAGCTTTTACTAGCATTTTTCAATCGATTACTGTTTTACATGAATTTAAGAAAACAAGCATGTCTCTTTATCAAAATTTTGGGAAAATCTTTTAAAATCTCCTTTAAAGTGCAATAATAAAAATAAGATTGCGAATTCTTTCATTTAAAATTCAATGAATTATCAGACAACATACATGGTGCGGGTCATATGGTACACTTGTGCGGCGTACTCGCTGTCCAGAGATCTACCACCTATTAACAGCATCATGTGGATTGAAATCTTGAAGACTGTTTGCGCCAATTTAAACTATATGTTCAAAACTTTTGGAAATTTCATCTAAAAAAATTCTAGTTGAAAAGAAAACCCCGCGAACTCGAAGTGTATGACTATAGAGTACAGAAGGACACCGCGTGAAATGGTGACACACTGTCATGTGTTGTTTTATATAGACACGGACGAGATCAATATGCTTGCTATTTAAATCAGACGTCTCTGAGACATCCGAAGTGTGTATGAAGTAGGCCATCGACTGAGATGACCTATTTATTCGATCCACGTTTACTTTTTCAATACTTGTATATTCATTCTGTAAAGAGTTTCTATGCACAAGACAAGATTATTGTAAACTTCAAAGTACAGCCAATAAACCGAGGAAATCCGGGAAAAAGATTGGGGTTTTTTCACTCGCAAAAAGTTGCGATCACTTGTGATTTTTTACTCGCAAATTCAATTTTTAACTCGCATTTAGCGAGTATTTCCCCTTAATTTCGTTGCCTGTATCAAATGAATAAATTAAATCGTAAATAGCCATTTTTCGTTGTTGACACATGTGCGGGAATGTCTCGACTTCTCGTCCTCAAGGAAGGATGTTCCGAGAAAAAAAAAAGGAGTAGATTGGGAAGTTTGAAAATAAAAGCACCAAATTGAATGACGAGACTAAAGATGTTTTTGAGACAATTAAGTACGTTTTAGTTTAAACTTAACGTTTGTCATTTGAATTAAGTACTTAAATATGGAGAAACCATTAGGGTTTCTTTTCTCTGGAAAGTTGGTCAGGGCTAGTGGATGTAAGGTCAGGTCTAGTAAATATTATTTGAAGTAGCCCGACTGGTCTAGTGCTCAAGAAAGTAAATGTCAAACCCTGCTAACCCACATATGAAATATCATTATCATCAAGTGAATGGTTCTCAAGATATTGAGCGGACAACACATGGTCTACAGACCGACCGACAGACCGACCAACAGGTGCAAAACAATATGCCCCCTCTTTTTCAAAGGGGGGCATAAAAATAAACTCCAACCACCTGCCCATTTTTATTTCCAAACAAAGATGAAAATCTAAAAAATAATTTTATGACTAGGACAAAATAAAAAATGTGTTTGTTTCAGGTCGCCTGCCCGACCCTAAATATATCCACTGACCCTATTAATTTTTTTCAATTTTCCGATTTCAATTCATCGATATACGAACTATTACCCGAAATGCCAAGACATCTATAATTGTAATATTAAAACTCCATCACATACTGTGTATTTTGTCAATTAAACATTGTGCTCTGAACCCATTTTTTATCTGTTAAACACATTATATTACAACTTTAACTATAAAATTTTCATTGATTCGAAGGCACTTATTTATTTTTATAAAAAAAAAATATTTAAAAAAAAATAAAATAAACCTACCTACCAACCCTTTTTTTAAAAATCAGAGGCGACCTAAAACAAAATTTTTTTTGGGGGCCTATGTGGCCTAAAATATTTTGTATACTTACTAATTTCAAAACTCGAAAGGAAATGTTATCCATGTGAAGCCATCGTGCTCTGTTCATCCTCTGGGGAAGACAATTAATTCTTTGATTTGCAGTTTGTGTCATGACTACACCATGATATCTTCTAATCTCGTCATACTATCAGAAAGTAATTTTGGCAGTTGGCAAGTGTATCAATGGTGTTACTTCTTCATGATCAGATCTTCTATACTGTGTCATATTCAGCATAAAGTAACAATTAAGGGCTATCATCTAGTTCTGAGGTACTGAGGAAGGGCTGTTTTTCTCAACACATAGCCTTTCTTCTGGTATTCTTAGGGATACTTTATTCATCTTTTAATTACATTTCCTTCTTGGAGATTAAAAGTTGAAGACCACTGAAAGAAAAAGAAGTGATTTAATGAATTCCATGTAGTTTATCGAATGTGCTGACCAGAATATTATCGAACTGTAGCCCCCCCCCCCCCCCCCCAAGCATGCAATGTCATACATGTATCTGAAATCAATACTTATAAAAATTAATTAAAATTAAAATCTTCAAATATACAATCTTGTTACACATCTCCTATATTTTTCACTTACGATAACTCTGAATTTTTAATAAGTGCGTCCTTTTGTCCACAAACTTTTAACAACCCCTCATAAACAATTTACAAATATGATATCAGAAATAATAATCTAAAAAATTATCCTGTTGTTCATAGATGCATGCCATCAACATTAAGAGTATAACAAATAACAAAAGCTCTCCTGACATTGTGCCATTCTGAAAGAAATGAGGTGCTTATACCCCCAAAGGCAGGGGGGTAACCCAGAATTGTGTCTAGAGAGCGGAATAATATATTTATGGAATTAACCAAAAAATTAGTAATAATTTTTTTTTAGCTATGAATTCATGTTAAATAAAGTGCACCGTCATGGCACATGATACGCCCGTCACATATTGTTAACAGTATAGATAGTACCCATTAAAACATTTTTTTTTATATCACCTTAATTAAATGTCACAGTGACCTTAAAGTAGGATGCGACACACCTTCTACCTAAGATGCATTAGTTGACCAATTTTGGTGATTCTAGGTCTAATAGTTTTCAAGTTATGAGCTGGACAAGTTTTTGCCATATATGGCCATATCTTCTTAATGAAAAGTCACAGTGACCTGGTTTTAATGTGCGACATACCTTCTACCCAAGATGTATCTACAGACAAAGTTTGATGATTCTAGGCCTTGTAGTATTTAAGTTACGGGTCGGACACGAAAAAGCTAACAGACGGACGGACAGACACGCCATACCATAATACGTCCCGTCTTAAGACGGGCGTATAAAAATTGGTCATGGTAGCTCAGTGGTAACACAGTTTTCGACATTAACCAGTGGCCTGATGCCCGAGGCCAGTAAAATCGGGATCGGGCTTCTTAAAATATTAAACCCTGGAGTCCGATGGGCCTGTAAATGTTTTCTTATATGTTCTGTATATATTACAAATAAAGCGTGAGATTGACTCAGACTAAATGTCATGACTTAGTAGTCAAATTTCGCATAGAAAAATTATCAACCATGCTGCCTTTTCTGAAGTATAGGGAGGGGGCTCGTCCGGGAAATTCAAAACCACCCAAGCGTATTTCACAATCCCAACCATCCGATAAAAAAACCAAAAAAAATACTGTCGTACGAGGAGAAAAAAAACGAAAATTCATGCCCCATTGGACCGAGGGCAGTGTTCAAAATTAACCATAGACCGAGTATATGTCAAATGGCACTGGTCTATGCCAACTGTAATTGAGATAGACCAAATTGTCTATGCCAATTTTCTAGATTTAAAGCAATAATTAAAGTTATCCAAGAGGGCCTTGCATGGTCAGTCGACGTCTGATAAACATTATGAGGAAAGGATGATATTACAGAAATGGAAAGAAAATACACTTTCCAAGTATATTAGAAGTAAATGAAAATGTTTTAAATTTGTGTTATTATTTTTTCAATGTTGTGGTCTATGCCAATTCGATGAGGTACGTCTAAGTCATCTTATTTTGGCATAGACCTGTGGTCTATACCAAGTTTTAAACCAATTTCGAACACTGCGAGGGTAGGCCTTGGCTAACATTTAAAAAATGTTTTGTACGTGGTGTATACAAAACAGAGTTGAACATGAGCTGCTGATGTATCTGCGAGATTAATCAGTCTATGCGAAAGACATCGGACTGTCGGACCTGACCGATGTGCAGTGCCTCAGGTCCGATGCATCATTTTTTACACCGGACCGGAATGTCAGATGTCTCAATGTCCGGTTTTGAGCTTTACTATCTTGATGCGGAGTTTGTTATAAGTAAAAAAAATAGCACACATCCAAATACGTAAATGAATTGATTAAAACCGCATGGACTGTCTAAAGTATTATACGGGAAGGATTCCTGGAATAGTATTACTAGTATAATAAATAAGATTCCCTTGGTTTTGCATTTTCACGTGTTTCACTTTTTTACATTAGGTTTTTCGGTCTGACAAAATTTGGTTCGGTCCGGTGTGTTCATTGATTACACTGGACCGAATGTCCTGTGTGGTCCAAAAACTTTCGCATATACTGGATTAATATGTTGAAAAATAATATAATCCTTTTAATGTCAGTTGATCTTTAACTATGATCATCTTGACCTGTATTTTCCTACAGTAAAAGAACTGTGCATGTGTCTATAGAGTAGAATCAGCAAATAACAAGAGATCAAATTAGAAAATAAACATTTTGGGCCTGCAAAATATTGTTCGGGCTTGCACAATTATTATACTGGGAGGCCCGAAGGGCCTGTGCTTTACAAAGTTTTTCGTGAAGACTGGTAACAGGATCAAGAAATCATGGTTTCGAGCCATGCTTGTACTTTATTTAGGGTGAAAATGTAGGTAGTGAGGTGAATGCTCCATCATCATATTTAGCATTCAAAAGAGAAAGTTGCTGGTCTTTCAGATGAGACCTTTAAACACCACATGCATGCGTCTAAATGTGTGGCACTTCATACTACTGAAATATTCTCTACAGGTATTATACTAAAATCAAACATACACATACATGTATATTCATATACATGTTAAAAATCTTAATTATCATTTTAGAATTTTCTTCTTCTGACAAAATGATGCGCAAGTACATAAATGGAAGCTATGCCACTATATGTCATGACACTGTACAGCTTGATCAGTTGATACATCACATAAACAGTCACAGATGTAAACAATCAAGAAAAACTTAGTACACAACATCACCCCTTAATTTTGAATTGTAGCTGAAGATCATTCTGCCAAGATCGAAATGCAGCTTGGCAATGATTAGCGAGGGTTATATTATTCTTAAAAAGTAGATTGAAATCAAAAGTTAACTGCCAAAGTTATCAGGAGACAATAATCCATACATGGTTCGAATTTCCTCCACTGCCACCTAAAGTGCACGTGTAAACAACGCGTGTGACATGCACCACACCCCGACAGGCTACATTGTAAACAAGTAAAATGCATTCAGAGTAATAGTTTTACATATGATATTCTGTTTGGTTTATAGTCTTAGTAGCTACATACCTATGCGGTACACCTGTACCATGTACGTACTGCAAATAGTGCGGCGTAATGTACATTTGCATCCTCGGGGATTTCAACCCGGACAAAGTGGAACATGCCAATCCGAATACATATTTATCTTTCGTTTTTATTTTTGCATTTTATTTATTTATTTATTTATGTCATGGCGTTGGGAAAAAAACTTCAAAGTAGGGAGACAGATGAAAAGGGGGATACGGTCCAATCATCCAAAAAAAAGTCCCGTTTGGAGGGGTGGGGGTGGGGTAGATTCCTAAGGACTTGGCGCATATCTATTTGTTTTTAAATGTGAAATTCTATCCAAAATCAATATGAATTTTTAGTATACAGAGTACATTAACTGCAAAGATTAAATTTTAGAAAAAAACCCAAACAGTTCACGTACTAGATATATCACTTTCATCATCGGAATTTTCAGTAACTCGGGTACTCTGTCGCTTGTACATAACACGATCGGTATGAAACACCATTTAATCAGTCTATCTAATAAAAAACTCATTGTTAATATGCAAACATTTTCTTTCAACCGTGTTTACTTACCTCAGATGGGCCAACTTCTTTCCCTGGAAAACTCCATTATGATGACATCACAAATTACGTCATTCAAAACAGAGCATGCGCACTTCGAAAGTGTGTAAGCCATGCTCGCAAGGAAAAAAGATGGACGAGTGCTAAATCTTTACACACCTGTTACACACATCTCATAAATCCTGTTAAGTAAACACTTCAGGATTTTGATGGTAGATGAACTATTTAATGATTTTATGCTGATTTTTATAAAAATCCAACTGAACACCACCATTTTCGTGTTCCTTTGACCGACCCCGTGTTGATTTACACGTGTGCCTTCTTATTCACTGGTTCAATTGACAGGGCTTACAAACACACACATACACGTACATGCATACACACATCAAAAATATCAACAAGACACTGACCTTACCAGTCACCTGAGTTATTTAGTTAAAAGTATTACTAACCTCAATATGAATGAAATCTATATAATACAGTAACTTTTCTTGCTCTAGGCATGCATTTATATGCTAAATTCTAATATTCAGTAGAAGTATAATATAAGGTGTAATTCATTCCCCCAAAAGCGTCTATACTGATGAAACATTTTACAATTATAAACTTGATATACACTTTTAACACTATTTGGATCTGACATTGAATCAGAACCCTGGAGTTGCAAGCGTCACAATTTTTGTACATCTCTTTCTGTTTTTCTTGACAATGCATCCATCATTTATAATATTCTAGTGTCAACAAAATTAAAGAAGGATTCTTTTAAATCATAAAGACATGTGATTACTATGACCATTTTGGTTCCATCTATTTTAAAGCTAGTATCAAAACCTTTAGATTCTAACATGTATATATAAACTGTGTTTTTAATTATCAAATACCAAAAAAGAAAAACCCCAAAAAACCAACCAACTTTTAGCTATTGATCTTAATCATAGTGTTTTATTTTGATAATTTAATTTACAGATACATCTATAAGTTGTCATAAAGTCATTTAATTCTATTTTATTGTTGCATTCCTCTTCTTGCCCTTGTAAAGCACAATCTGATTAAAATAAGATCTTTGATCCGCTCCGTTATTGTTATAAATAATATCTTTGATCCGCTCCATAACAATAACGGAGCGGATCAAAGATCTTATTGAAACGACATAACAATAACGGAGCGGATCAAAGATCTTATTTTAATCAGATTGTGTAAAGCACCTTAGAGTAATAAACTGTTTTATATAAGGCTGCATGTATATAAATTTTATTATTATTATCACTGATCGAGGTCATGAAATTTACAATTACCTGTTCCTTCTTTACCTAAAAGCATCAATAGCATTAAGGAAGATGTTATCTAAATTTAAATGTTTTACACATAAACACTATATATCAAGTTTGGTTCCTCCTGGAGTCAGAATTTCTACCCTAGGAATCATGATATTTACAAGCTTGATGTTTTGTTTACTCTCACAACAGAAGCTGACCACTAGCAATAGGTCACATGAGAGAATCAATTGACCTAAAAATCTATTAATTAACATGATTGAAATGTTTTAATCTTTATATCCATGATAAGATATTCTTTATATATTTTATATTGAATTCAATTTGGTACTTTGACCTCTTTATTTTCAAAATAATTGGAATTATGTCTATATACACACATGTGAGAGTTGGCCTCCATGTGTCCAATGAAGAAATTATGAATAATGGAATGACAAATTAATGATTGTCTAATGCTTACAGGGATGGATCTAGGAATTTTTGAGAGAGGGGAAATTTACCATTAATTTTGGTTATCAAGGGAGGGGGTCCACCCTCAAAATGTGTTATTTTTACTTTATTTTAGCAAAATTTCCTGAACCAGCACCCCCTCTGGATCCACCACTGGGTTATCATTTACTCCTTCATTCTTGATTACAAACCTAAGGACACTAAATTGTAATTTCACATTTTTTTTTAATTTGACAATATTTCATTATCACACAACAGCAAAATTATGAAAGCATATACATGTACGTACAATAATAGCAAATTGATTGTTCTGACATATCATTTGATATACATATATATTCATAAGAAAATTTGAACTATCATGCATATTATAGATTATCAGTCATCAAGTTTTTTGTTGTGTTTTTTTGTTTTTGTTTTTTTTTTCAAAGTAATTTCACATTTTGAATCTTGCTTATTAATTGATATGTTGATATGGAATCAAATGACATGCATGCACGCAGAAGCTATGTGAAAAATGTCAGATCTTGTGTAGCAATTTGTAAACCCAATGATTACAAAGCCTATTAGTATTCTATATCAGTAAAAGAAAATCCTATTTTAATTCATATTTTGCAATAGATATGATAAAAGGAATAAGCATTTAATAATAATTATCAAAATCTATAGTTTAAAATTGAAAAACAATCTCATAAAAAATATAACATATATTTTACACATGGATTTTTGTAAACTTTACAAAAGGAACAGATTTCCCCCCTGAATTTATATAAAAATCAGTATTATGTCCTGTGACATTTTGTTATTATGCTTTAATAAACTTCTAATATTGACTTTGTCCTTGCATGGTCATTTTGTTCATTTTTTTTATATCTGTACCCAGGTTTTGTCTTGTGACTTTTACCCCAACTAATCCCTTTGTGTATAATACACATGGGATGTTCTTTACAGCTCAGCAAGCCCCTGGCTTTGTTTCTCATTGTTCCTTATCTACAATTACTGGGTGAATGACTTTGTGAGGTTGTAATTTGCCATCTAATACTTTTATAAGCATTTCATATCATGATCAACATATCATGCTATTTCAGTCAATATTATAAATAATTCATTTGATACATAATATGTAATATTGTAGGCTTATATGGTGATATTTGGAAAATAATGGCAAAGCAATTCTCAGCATGAACATTGAAAATTATGTTGCAATATACATCACCCAATACAAAGGCAAAGGATACATTTTAATTTTTACGTTTAAATTCATATGAAATATTGTGAAATTCATAATCATGTGAATGCATAGCTGCAGAACTGTAGCTCTCTGAGAAAATATTAATTGGTACAGATCTGTCCCAATATTTTCTCAGAGAGCTACAATTTTGCAGTTAGTGAATGTGGTTAACTTATACTACCATTAAGATATGTAATCCCTTTCTAATATTTGTTTAATTTGTACCTTTTTCATATTGTACAACAAAGTATAATTTAATGCACATTAATACTCGGATTATAATAATTTTTTAAAATTATTTTTTTTAGGCTTAATTTTTTTTAATTTATTTGTACAAATAGAAATTAAGTGCATCATAATATATACTTTTAAAGGTAAGATGTACAATTGATATATAATCACTCATACCAACCATTCATACTCCACTCAAACATTTCAAAACTATGGATTATAAATTTTGATTAGTGCAAAATTTGTTAATTTCTATAAGGTCATCTCAAATCTTTTAAAATCATTTTAGTGACTTTTTGGGGGAAAACACCTGAAACACTTTTAAAGCCAATTTAAATGGTCCAGGTCAAGCATATTTTGCTTTTAAGGCCAAATCTTTGTAAGATCATTTGTGCACTTTGACAATTACTTCTAAATATTCGGGCTAGTATAATGAAGAAGTATGGATGTTTCAATTTTCATTAACATTTAATACCAAAACCATATCTCCTTTGCTTGACCAAAAAAGCCCCCCCCCCCCCCCCCCCCTCCACACACACACACACACAGTGAGGTCTAGATCCGCCAGTACTGCTTAATCTGTGATTTTGGGGCGAAGTTGGATCAATTTCATTTTATGAACAGGTCCAGTGGTACGATGGATTTTTCATTTTCAAGACAAATTAATAGAAATATAAATTGTTAGCCAGTAAAAAGAAGTAATGATTTAAATCAGATATTTGGAACAGTGTTGATGTTAACAGGGACCTATATACTAGTTAGTATATAGGTCCCTGATGTTAACTTATGAAATTCTTATATTGTATACAAGATATTATCCAACTAACAGATAGACTTTTGCAATTATATCTTATGCATTATGAACTGTAGCTAAACAATATCACTATTAAAATCTTATGTCCATTTCCATGTAGTTGGGAATCAATTAAGCTTTCCTGGTTCCGATTTTGATTTAATTTTTATTTTGTGAACATAAATCAATATTAATCACAGGAACCGGTAATTTTGTCTGTAATGATAATAATGAGTATATACGATACCACCCCCCACCCCCGTGTTTTTATTAGAAGGTGGTATTGAATACACCCGTAAATATCATTACAGACAAAATGGTAATATATTTACAAGTGCACTTTACGTATTGTTCTCCACGGGCAAGGGCACAGGCACCGGAAGTATGGATACATGTATTTAGAGATTGGCCTTCTACTGGTATAATAAAATGAATTTTATTATACCGGTAGAAGGCCAATCTCTATACCGGTAGAAGGCCAATCTCTAAAGCTTACAAAAAAGCGTGAAACGATTACATAAATCGAAAGAGGGATGAAATAGACTACGAATTCATACATTTCAGAGAAATTATTCCCACCAAAAAAAAAAATTGAAAAAAGGTGGGGGGAGGGGTAGTAATATCCATATTTAAGGTGCCTGTGGGCAAGGGCGTATCCAGGAATTGTTTAAAGGATGAGCGGATTGCGACCCAAGTTTGTGCCTATTCCGCCCCGGCCCCAAAGATGGATGAATATCGCAAACTGGTAAAATGACCAGTTTTGTTTAAAACTATGGAAGTAAAGTGGAGTGACTACAACTCTCTCGATCCGCCACTGATGAACAAGAAACTACATTACGGGGATTAGGAAGCACAGGGTTCATTCAGAATAATTGTAATCTTTAAGGAAATCTTCGTGGAGCACATTATCGCAAATAGTTGCTGAAATTGAACCTTACCATAATTCCGCCGGCGAGGATTGCAGCTATTTTCACTTTCACATCGCAGGAGGTGCGTTTGATGAGCTAATCAACTTATGCAGACAGTATCTCCTCATATCTACATGTACAGGGGCGGATCCAGGAATTGTGGTTACGGGGCGCCCCTTTATGAGGCAGTGGGTCCATGGCGAAGCCCTGGTTGGGGCCCAGGGGGCGAAGCCCCCGGAAACTCCTGGGTTTTACAAATTTTATGGGGCTTGAAATATTTCTCCTATTTAGTCATTTGTACTACATGTATTTTCTATCATTTTAATAAGGTGAAATTAATAAAATAAGGGTTTTTTTGTTTTTTTTGGAAAATATTAAGTTCTCCCAATAAAGTAATTAAAAAAATTAAAAGATTTTGTCATTTATTTCTCCGCCTGCGCTCCCTCTAAATCCGCCACTGATGTATATTGCAATAATCTACCAGAATATACTGACACCTTATAGGTGATACTTCATTAGTACAAATGAACACCACCACCACCACCATCCCCCCAAAGGGAGGGGGTGAGACTAACAACGAAAGGGGAAAAACACATTCCGCAAATTATAATATTCATGTAACAGGCTGTCTTTGCATTTAGTCCGACTGTTTTCAGTTATCTTTTTAAAAATTCTATATATTGATTGCAACACAAACATCCTATTATAATTATATGGCGATGATAAAGTCTCAGTAAGTTTCCACAAAGCTGAAAATTGGTATACACCATATTGTACAAACTGATACAGAACTAAAATATTGCGGAAACTTATCAAAACTTTGCGGTAGACTATCAGTATAGCAATGTGCATACTAAAACAGAACAGTTTCTGCAAACCGAATTTTGCGCAAACTTGATCAGCTTTCAGCAAATTTTCGTTGCGGAAACTACTTGAAAACAACGTAGATATATCAAGTTTCAGCAGGACACACCAAGTTTTTGCAGGGAAAAAGCTTTCAAGATGAAAAATGAGTGCGGAAACTTGACGAAAACCACTTGTACACCTAAGTCTATGTAGTGAAATTTGTATTTTTCATCCATTTGTAAATTCCATGTTTTTAATGAAAAGAACTTATAATAATTAACATTAGTAAATACTATGTAATATTGCAGGTAAATTTTGTAGGGTATATAAGCGAGTGGGGGGGGGGGGGGATTCAGACCAGCTTTTAGTGTTAGGAATGGCATGCTTTAGTCCCAGTTTGTGTTACTCTGAAGCGAAGTCCCAATTGGTTATTAAAATGCACGTACATAGATCTATACATTTCCATACACCTATATTCAGTGCACCCCCACCCCCCCACCTAAAATTTTCAAATTTAAGGTAAATCGCGGTATCTTGTTTAGAAAAATGTACAAAACGATAAAAGAAGCAATAATTTCTTCCACTCCCGGAGAAATAATTGACAAAACCTTTTGATTTCTTGCATTACTTTATTGGGAGAACTTAATTTTGTTCTAAAACCCATAAAATTTGAGTCATTTTATTAATTTCACAAATGACTGAATAGGAGACATATTTCAAGCCCTGTAAAATCCCGGAGCTTCCAGGGGCTTCGCCCCCCTGAACTCCACCAGCGCTTTGCTCTGGATCCACTGTGGGCCTCAAGGCGGCCCCCAGACCCCCTGCCTCATAAAGTGGCGTCCCCTCCCTGTAACCGCATTTCCTGGACCCGCCCCTGATATTACGAAGTTCATACAGCCCGAATCATCGAAGCTTAGACTGGGTATTTTGAATTGAAGATTTTAAAATTTCCAAAACGCAGTTTGACAAATAAAAACGGGTGTGTAATGCTCTAGTATGAAATTATATTGGAAAAGAAGAATCTACACGCGTGCACATGCTCATGCCTTTCTGCTGTCTGACTGGCTCTATCCTTCAGACTCTCGCGTTATAATCTAGGGGATAATTGAATTATCTCTCAAGATCCATGCAAATGGCCACATTCAAGTAATATACAATTGTGTAGTATTACATGAATTTACATTTGTTGATTTTAAAGCAAGATAACCATGAATTATGTATTGTATTCAGAGGCGGGTGCAATATTTCAGTTTGGGGCCCGGAGAAATTGCTGGGTGGGTGGGTCTAAAGACCGCCTTTAGACCTCAGTAAGTCCAGGACAAAGTCCTGGGTGGTTCCAGGGGACAAAGCCTATGAAAGCTCCTGCTTTTTTCTCTCTTCTTTTTATTGCAAAAACTAGCACCAGTACTCTCTAAAGTATTTTGATTGCATATCTCTATTCTTAAAAGCTGTATATTTGGCATGCGCATATTTAATATACATTAATGAAAAAAAAGTCTAAAACTATATCGCATTAAAAGTGTACAAATTAAGTTTACTTAGTTCATTCCCAACATTGGGTGCATGATCTTTAGTTCCTTAGAATGTATTAAGTACTAGAGACACACGTTACATGGATATGAAAACAGACTCAGTTTTGATTGATAGGATATTGTTTAAGTTTCCTCTCGAGAATTTTTCACTCATATGAAGACGTCACCATTGCCGGTGAAGGGCTGAAAACATAGGCCTATGCTCGGTGCTTACGGCCTTTGAGCAGGTAGGGAATTTATCGTGCCACAGAAGTTGAGACAGTGGGCCTCGGTTTTTGCGTTCTCATCCGAAGGACTGTCCCATTGGGTCGTCTCTTACGACAGGCAAGGAGTACTGAGGACCTATTCTACCCGGTGTTGTAAAGCATAAGATTTTCCCCCGCATAGACTTTCCCTTCGGAAAAACGGGCCCGGGATAGACATTCCCCCCGGAAAGATGGACCTGGAATAGAATTTCCCCTTACGAAGAATTAACCCGGGTCCAACCCAACCCCCCTTGGAAAAACCGTCCCGGTATAGAAATTCCCCCTAAATGACAGTACACCCCCATTCTTACATTTTAGCTATGTATCTGCTTCCATTTCTATTACTAGAATTCTCTTTCTTATTTAGACCCAGTAATTCTTCTGATTATTTTTGTGTGTGTGTATCGTGAACAATCATCATCTTATGATTTTTTATAAAAAGGAAATTGCTCAAATCGTGTAATGGTATATCAAAATTCATTCAGACATCTTAAGTCTTTATCGTTATTTACTAGTATCTAACATTTGAATTAGTAAAGTTGGGAAGAACTTAAATGATTTTTTTAATTTAAATAAACGAGAAAATTTAATTACTTTTATTTATACAGTTTATCTATTTTACTTTTCAAATATTTTAACTATACATCTTATAGTCGATTTTTTACGAAAAATCCTACTTATATTGACCATCGTTAAAGTCTTTTGGTAAGCATATTGTATTTACAATATGCACTTCAAAGTTTTCAGCGTGTAAATCCAACTTCAACATGTCAATAACAAGAAATATTCGTTTGTTTTATGAATATCGTAATATTAATGAGCGCATATCTATTTCCTTAAACTATTATAACAAATGAAATCCGGAAATAGGGGGAGGGGGGTGTTCTATATATACCAGGGCGATTTTTCCGCCAAAGGGGAGACTCTATACTGACTTTGTACTTAGGGGGAAATTATATGCTGGGGCGCAATTCCGGGCCCGTTTTTCAGGGGGGGGGGGGGGTGTCTATGATACAACACCGGATCCCCACGGGATAAAACATATCTGATATACATATTACATGTAAAAGCCCTACATTAACTGGATACTGGATATTGGACTACAGGGGCTTTGCAATTGAGGACTAACCAAATCACGGTTAGGATGGTTCGGGAGGGGTTGTTCCCCTCCCTTACGGGGGAAAATATTGAAGCAGAGCAATTTCAAGCACATTAAATTCTTATCTTTGAAATGATGGGGGGGGTGGGGGGTGGGGGGGGGTGGTGGTGCGATCTCCACACCCCATAATTCCGCAAGTGAGACTGTTAGTTAACTCTATGATAAAATTTAGAAGATATAAAACAGAAAGAATTTTGATACAAGTAAAAAGTTTCATATATTTTTGGAAAATTATCTAGATGTGCAATATTTAGGATTAAGCGCAATAAAAATCCGAAGTATGTAACATTTGATAAGGGTAATTTTCGCATGGGGCGCCTCTATGCCGGCTTGATTAGATCGCGTCGTATACGTACATTTAATGACAGAGTGAAATTTTCAGTGTTTTTATTGAGGAAAATATGTGGTTGTCATAGACAAAAAACTCCGCACTTTTATCGTGTCCAGAGTTAAATGTCGCACTTTTAAAGGTATTTTGTTGATTAGGAATATGCATTGATTGATCACTATTTTACGATCAAGTGTTGCATCTATATATTTTGGAAAATGAACTATACGTGATGGCTGGTCGAGGGGTTGGGGAAAGGGTGGGTGCTTTGATCAGTCCGCTACTAAAGTTTTCCTAGTAATGAAGACAGTATTAGTTCTTCATTGTAAAATCTATTTCCAATATCAACCATAACTATTTCAACTCCAGTAAAGCTTCCACCAAAAATTACAACAAACAACAAATCATCGATACATAAATGTTCGAGATTATGTCTCTAGGTAGTGTCAAAAATAACAACGAAATCTTTTTTGGAAGCGGAAGACCATAATGATAACATAGATAACAAAAAACCCATATATACTAGACTAGATAGGTTAGGGTCAATGGCTTATGATCTCGTGTCTGACGAAGCGTAACGTGTAGAATTTAATAGGGTAGTTTGTTAATTGGGTATACAAAATGACTGACTAGTGGGACCACTATTTTTTATTTATTTAAGTAGTGTCAAGAACATCGAAATCTTCCGTTGGAAACGGAAGACCTTAATGATATCTTATTCAGGTTTCCATTTGGGAGCAGAAGACCTTAATTACAAGACTTGTTCGGTTAGGGTCAATGTGTTATGTTGTCGTGTCCGACGAAGCGTAACGACTAGGATTTAAAAGGATAGTTTGTTAATTGGGAATACACAATGACTGACCAGTTGGGCCACTATATTTTTTTTATATCCGAACTAAACATCGTGTGATTATTTCCTGTACATATATGAAGTATTGAAATTGTACATTGTTTTGAATATCAGGGACTAAGTAGAGTGATTGATCAGTATTTTCCGTTCAAGTGCCATTTCTATCTGGTCAAAACGAGCCTTTTGTCAATTTTGGACCATAAATCCTGCAGGAGGAGGGGTGGCTTCTGCTCCTCCGCCGCTAAAGTTTTTTGTTTTTTTTTAAATTTCAAAATATTCAAAAATAAACACCGCACGATTATCTATTCTAAATATTTAAATTATTCAAAATGTTAACGTTGTCTATTTCAACTTTCAATATAGTTAGGAAGCTAAGTGAATAACGCTGAATATTACCGCAGATATCCATTGACTTCATTTACCTCAATAGATCAACACAATTATATTTATACGTTTACTTAAAAAAAGTGGCGGATCCAGGGGGTTAAATTGCAATATGAATACTTTACTTTTGAAGAAGAAAAAAATAGGAAACCCAAACAAATAGAAACTCCAAATAAACAATGAAACATACTAGTAAAGATCACAGGAATTTATCACGTACAAAATCAGTATCTAGATAGTATTAGTGGGTTAGTGTCTGACGAAGAGTAACGGTCAGGACTCAATGGTGAAGTTCGTTAATTGGAATTACACAATGACTGACCAGTGCTTTACGTTCAAGGGTAAAAATGGGCCACTTGTCAATTCTAGAAATTGAATTGTGCGAGGGAGAGGGGGATGTTCGCTCTCGGTCATCCACCACTAAAGTTAATAAACATCATATGATGATTTCCTTAACATGTATATATGTAAAGTATTCAAAATGTTAACATTATATCTACTTGTATTTTAACTTCCAATAATGCAGGGCCGTAAATTACATGGAGGCGGAGGAGGCAGCTGCCTCCTCCAACTTTTGAGCCAAAAAAAATTAAAATTTAAAGTTCATTAGAATTTATGTTGTTTCCAATAACTAAGAACATGATACCTCCCTTAAAAAGCATTCCAAATCTTTCTTTTAGAATGAGTTAGTCAAGTAACATCTTAGAAGGCCCTAGAATCAAGGATTTTGCACGAAACGTGTTCAGTGTGCACAAAATGTGCTCAGCGTCTGGGGGCCTGGGCGGCCCCCACAGGCCGGTCGTCACGATTTTGTGATTGGTCCGGCCATTTTTATGATTGATCATTTCTAGGGGGGTCCGGGGGCATGCTCCCCCGGAAAATTTTTTATTCTAGGATGCCTGTGCTGGATTCCGGATTATTTTTTTTTTTATATTTGTCCGGGATTGGTTTTGTTTTGTATGTTACAAAAAGCTCCCAGCACGTTCACGGCATGGTACCCGTACTCATGCATTTTGACTTCCAACTTTCCACAACTTCATGGCACCAAAGTGTAAGTTTTTAATCTCTTTATTAACTTTTATGTTAAATGCAAGTCATATTAAGAATGCTTACGCATATTTGTTATTGTACACTTGTTGACCCCGATGTGATAAGCAGCCAGTATATCATGACATGCAGGTAGTTTATATTGTCTAAATTTGATTAATTGATATTTCATGGTTATCTTATCTCTGATAGATCTTTAATGATGTTATTCATTGCTGTTATTATTTCTTTCTGTGTAAATGGGGCACGCTCGCTTATTTTCTGAACGTACTATATATTGACCTTTCACGTGTTCGATATGTAAATCGCTCTGTGTAAATTGCTCACAGTTTAAATTTTTTCTCAAAGGTTGTGATGATTACATTTAAGTTTTCACATATCAGTATCAATATTTTATAAGTCTTCTAGTGTGTGTATTTAGAATTCAAGATTTTTGATAACTTTGTAAAGCTTTTGGTGCATGTTATTCTTGATTTACTGAAATTTGATATCTTTAGCATGAAATGTGTAGATATGTTCTGAATAACATATTACATGTTTATTATAAACCATGCCACTTATCTTTTGTGCAGAACCTGTTGTAATAGGATCTTATTTTTGTTTACAGTATTTTAGCCTCCCTGGAGGTTGTCTCTCTGCCATTAAAAGTAAAGAAACATACATCGTCTTTCTTGTGACAGAATAATGCCCTTAGAAGCGTTTTCCGGTATATCTGACACTAAAATTCGTGCGCTTTTTATGGGATTTTTGGGTTGGGCATTATCGGCCGAAATATTGGTCCGGCCATGGCCGGACCGCCGACGACGGCCTTGCCCCAGACCCCCGCCTAATTTCCTGCCTCCTCCAAATTGAAGGTTAATTTACGGCCCTGTAATGTTACAATGATAGATGAGTACCGCTGTTATAGGCATCACCAAAATTATTTAGGTAGTGGCGGATCCAGAGGGGTAAGAAGTAGGCATAAAATCGTGATAACAGTACTTTGCTTTTGGAATAATGATAAATAAACCCTGACAAGACAACCCTGATATATATATATATATATATAAATGTCCGTGATCATAGAAATGTATCACATAAAAAATCGATGACTAAGTGGAATAAAAATTAATTGTCAATGATACCAGGTTTTCATTGCGAAGCAGACCTTAATTACAATAAACAAGTACATCCATATATACAAGACTAGTTCGGATATGTTGTCATGTCTGACGAACCGTAACGAGTAGGATTTAAAAGGGTAGTTTGTTAATTGGGAATACACAATGACTGACCAGTGTCCCCACTACATTTTTTTTAAATTTCCGAACTAAACATCGTGTGACTGTTTATACCATACAGATATGATATATTCAAATTGTACATTGTAGAATACCAGGGACTAAGTAGAGTTACAATGGGAGTAGTTTTTTAAATTGGAAGTACACAATGACTGACCAATATTTTCCGTTTGAAAGTGCCATTTCTATCTGGTCAAAACGAGCCTTTTGTCAATTTTGGACCATAAATCCTGCAGGAAGAGGGATGGCTTCCGCTCCTCCGCCTCTAAAGTTGTTTTTCTAATTTCAAAATATTAAAAAATAATCCTCGTATGATTATGTATCCTAGATATTTAAAGTATTCGAAATGTTAACGTTGTTTATTTCAACTTTCAATATAGTTAGGAAGCTAATATTAAGTGAATAACGCTAAATATTACCGCAGATATCCATTGACTTCATTTACCTAATTAGTAGATCAACACCATACGTCTACCTAATAACTGGCGGTTCCAGGGGTGGGTGGGTTAAACTGCAATATCAATACTTTGCTCTTGAAGAAGAAGAAGAAGGGGGAAAAACCAAACAAATAAAAACTCTAAATAAGCAATGAAACATACGAGTAAAGATCATAGGAATTTATCACGTACAAAATCAACTCACGACTAAGTAGTGTCAGTGGCAACATTAACGGTCTGTATTCAATGATGAAGTTTGTTTATTAGAAATACACAATGACTGACCAGTGTTTTACGTTCAAGGGTAATGTCTATCTGGTCAAAATGGGCCGCTTGTCAATATTAGAAATTGAATTGTGCGAAGTAGGGGTGGGGTGTCGTTCTCGGTTATCCACCACTAAAGTTAATAAACATCATAACATCATATGATGAAGGCATGCCTTTATATATATATATATATATATATATATATATATATATATATATAGTATTCAAAATGTTTATATTATATCTACATTTATTTTAACTTTCAATAAGTTAGAATGATAGGTGAGTACATGTACCGCTGTTATAGGCATCACCAGAATTAATTTAGCTAGTGGCGGATCCAGGGGGTTATTATAAGAAGTACGTATAAAATCGTTGTAACGGTACATGTACTTTGCTTTTTGAACACTGATAAATAAATCAGATAATCCTGATATATAAATGTCCGAAATCATAGAAATGTATCACAATACAAAATCGTTGACTAAGTAGTGTCAATGGATTGATTTAAGGTTTCATGTCCAACGAAGCGTAACGATTATGATTTACGAGGGTAGATTGTTAATTAATTGGGAGTACACAATGACTGAACAGTGCGGAAATAATTAGTACTTAGATAGAATGTTCTATCGCTAAAATGATAATGTCCTACGGACCCGATTTAACGATAGAATGCGTCCTATATACCTGCAATGTAGCAAAATGAAAATTGCACACAGTGCATGTTTCGGTAAAATTATGTAACACATCACTCATATGCATTTGGAAAGTTATCTTAACGACCCACTTGGGCCGTTCTTATTTGCAAATTAGGTAAGCGTTCGTTTTTGGAAAACAGCATGCAGCAGGGTGTTCCGATGGCAGTTTCCGGTAAAATGGCAGTCAGTTCGAATCGAGAAAAGTGACATTTCAAAGTGTTGAGTTTACAATATTATTATACGATTTTTTACAGTGTTAAGGACTTACAAATTACCAATGAGGTTAGTTGTATATAAATTTAACTTTAAATGTACGCGTTTATTCTTTGATAAGTTTAAAATCGTTTTGGAGCGATTCCGCAATTTTCTGCTACATTACGGGTATATGGGAGGTATTCTAACTGTGGTGAGGGCCTGTCCCGAGACACAGTTAGATTATTCTAACTAATTAGTACTATGCGTGAGGGATGGGAACGGGACGGGGGATCCGACCATTCGCCACTGAAGTTATAATTTGAAAAATAAACATCGTATAGTTAAATTCTTTTGCGTATGTACAAGGTATTCAAAATATTAACGTCATCTATTTTATCATCCAATGAAATTAAAATGATAAGACTGTTGTAACCACACAACTTGTGTAACTAATTAGTGGCGGATCTCGGGGTTAATACATTTGTAAGTAGACCTAAAAATTTGCGATAACATTGCTTTGCTTTATGAGTAAAATAGTCTACAATATTCATAAAACATTGATACACAAATGTCGAAAACCATAGAAGTTTATCACTATAAAATCGCTCGAGATGTTTAGAACACTTAGAGCCGAACTTCCCTAGAGTCGAGACGTCTGTTAACCGTTTATTCGGACACGCCTGTCATTGAAGTCTTTTCGACGCTTAAGGTAATGATAGCAATCGGAGAAAGTACTTTGACTTGAGAATGAATACGATTGTAGAAGGGAGGGAAAGATGGACCGAAGCATGCATTTTGTAAAACGATTCTTGTGTTGTTAAATAATCGAGAATCTTATTTGAGATGTCTGATTCGGTTCACTAAACAACTTAGCATCACCTAGCAGAGTTCATCTTTCACCGTAAGCACTTAACACTAATTTTAGAACATGTAAACAAGTTGTAAGCTAGGCCTATTCCGTAATTCAACAACATATCACAGGAACTTTTAATTTAATATGTAGTAATAATACTGCTACCCTTTATAAAACCACAAGGATGGTGGGTGACGATAATTTTAAGAACTTTTTTGAAACGAAGTTTTGAGTGAAGTATCAGCCCTTGTAGGTCCCCCCCCCCCCCCCCCCCCCCCCCATAGCAGCTGATTAGGGGATGGTACGGTATATGGTATATACCCACACTATTATTAATACACTGACAAAATTAACGGTTCCTGTGAACATATTTTAACACCTGACGACATATGAAGGGTTGTGAATAGTGAATGTGAGCAACTGCATGTGAATGCACGGGCAATGGAAGTTGATGTAAATAGATACATGTAGTATCATGTGCATGTGTATATATTTATACATGCACATACTATATATTTACATTAACTTACAGTGCCCGTGTGTGAATGAGTATTTCATAGTGTTCTTGTCTGCTTGTTGCAATAATATAGTCCCGTCCAATTTTATATGAATATTTTTGTGCAAGGGTTATATGTATACAATTAAAATTGCATGGGGAAAAGTTTAGTAATGCAGAGCTGTAATATCCTTTATTATCTCTCATGTTTTTTAGACATTTATTCACAAACACATAGGCCTACACATAAGAGTTTATAATTACTATATATATTTAAAAATTAATGTCATGCCTTGGCTTTTAAGTACATTTTAAGAATCATGACAAACAACACTTTTTAAGATACAATTTTCTGTTTTATTGTTATATTCATGGAATAAAAATCCCATCCTGTGTTTTATTTGGGATATCTATTCCCATTCATGCTCAAATAGGATATTTACTGCCATTTCATGTTCATTATGGGACATTTCCTCCTATGGGACATTGTATCCCATATTAAGTTTAAATATGGGAGTTAAAATCCTATGGAAGAAATTATATTTTTTCTCCCATAGGATTTTTGGTGGGAGTGAAAATCCCCCAAGTGGGATTAAAAATCCCTCCAAAATCCCATGGGATTTTTTGATTTCAGGTGAAATATATTAAAAACTACAATAGGTACAAGTGTAAATGTTGGTGCATGTCTTGTGAACATAAAATCCCATCTTTTTTTGTAAAGGGTTTATTTGTATCCTTAATAAAAGGGTTGGCGAAACTCCGGACTTTTGTCGTGTCCAGAGTTAAATGTCGCACTGTTTTCAAATTTAAATTTTTGCTTAGTGCTCAGGGCCGTATTGACCATTCTATATACGTCATAAGGATAATAGGATATCATCACAATTTTTGAAGCTGGTGGTAGTTGACCACTAGGACCCCACGCCATATGTTCAGTCCCCGGGATAGGATTGTTGTTTCAATGTTTATTCACTAGGTAAAATACAGTCGTTGGTGCGTATCGGTGACGGCAGTTGACCACTAGGACCCTACCCTCAAAGGTAGGAGTCTTTGATATTTCTGAACCCAATGTTTATTCACTAGGTAAAATGAAAGGTGAAGATATCGAACAGTGATCAATCTCATAAATCCCATAAGCAATACAAAATAGATAGTTGGGCAAACACGGACCCCTGGACACACCAGAGGTGGCATCAGGTGCCTAGGAGGAGTAAGCATCCCCTGTTGACCGGTCACACCCGCCATGAGCCCCATATCCTGATCAGGTAAACGGAGTTATCCGCAGTCAAAATCAGTGTGCCAAGAACGGCTTAACAATCGGTATGAAACACGTCAGACAGCATTTGACCCAATGCGAGGCTGTATCGACGAACTAGATCGTTATAACGACCATAGAATTTGCGAAATGCTGACTTCAATCGAGACTGTTGAAATCCCTGTACCATCAACTTGTTTGTCAGTAGCTTGCCTCGATTTAAAAACTGACCATACGCACAACAAGCTCTTACGTATCGAATCAGTTGAGAGATATAAACACCACATGCAGGTGATAATGGAATAATGCTACATAAATATGGGAAGTTGACGATGGAGAAGCTGAAATCATCCCGTTAGTCATAAAGCTGAACTGTTAGTTTGCCGTTAATATCTACTTTCAACAAAATATCTAAGTATGAAGTAGAAGTGTACGACTCTGCGATGTCTTTTATTTCGAGCTCGCAAGATATATCAAATCGACATATGAATGAGAGCTATTATTGTTAAGAGATAAAACGTCGTCGATATATCTAAATATCGAATTGAAGGCCACAGCAAGAGATTTTTTCTTCACGTAGAAGTTTTTGAATAAATTCTGTCTCATATGAATATAAAAACAGGTAAGCTAACAAAGGAGCACAATTCGCGTCCATGGGAATTTCAGTAGACTGTTGGAAGATCCGATCACCAAAGACCATGAAAATATTGTAAATGAGGAACTCTAGCATATTTTTTTTATTTCAACTTCAGAATATTTGTACGTGGAATCAGAGTTGTGTTTAACAAAGTAATTTTTGGATGACTAATCCATGGATATGAATGTTTCCGTTTTCTATTTTTGTTGAAGAAGCAACTGTCTATGATGTCAAAAAGTCTAGTCTTTAATTTATCGTGAGGAATGGTCGTGTAAAGTATTGAAAAGTCATAGCTTTTGATGTTGTTGATCTGAGAAAACTTTTGCTATTTGAAGTTAACTAAAAGTTCTTTAGATTTTTTTTACAATCCACATTTGATTTACACCACTTCTGGCATATGTAGTCGCACAGTAAGTTTGACGTTTCTCCTTCACAGCTGTTAATATTTCCGTCAGGAGCAAACATTAGGGCTTGGTAGAGGACTTACTGGATCCAGCGATGTATCTTTGTAAGGGGTTTTATGTAGTTTAGGCATCCAGTATAAGTACGGTAACTCATATTCATTCGCCCCACCGACTGGGATACCAAATGTGCATAAAACTGAAGCATGGTTTTGAAGAATTTCCTGTTTTGAAAGGGCAGTTGGAGTATAAGTACGATTACCAAAAGTGGAGTTAATTCCAACTTCGTTTGAAATACAGTTGTAATAATGAGCCTTACAAACAAAGACAATGTTGTTACAAGCTTTGTCAGCTGGAACCAAAACATATTTCTCATGTAACCTATCTACTTTTATCACTTCTGGTTTACTAAACACAGAAGGATAGATGGTACGTACTTTTGTTTTAATATGTCTAATGCGGGATTTTAATATTCCTCTTATACTTTTAATCCATTCTGACAATGTGTCAAGTTCTTCCTTTCATATTTAGCACATTGTCTTGCATAATCCTTGACAGAATTCATATTAGAGACGAATTTCTGTCGCCAATTGAAAGACCGAGGTTCTCTATATTTAGGACCTTTCGGAATAAGTGAATTGAGGTCTTCATTTTCAACTATATCAACATCACGCATATTGACATGTCCAGCTGGACTATAGTTGAAAGAAGATGAAGAACAAGAACACGTAGGTGGATTAAGTATAAGGTGGTCTATGAAAGGTGAATGTAACGAACAGTGATCAATCTCATAACTCCTATAAGGAATACAAAATAGAGAGTTGGGCAAACACGGACCTCTGGATATACTAGAGGTGGGATCAGGTGCCTAGGAGGAGTAAGCATCCCCTGTCGATATTCTCTGTCTACATCGAGGCACTACAAAGTTTGTTTATAATCAAAAAGTTTGGATGCAATAGTAGAAGTATACTTGTAGGAAATTCTGGGTGTAGACTTAAACTTGAAATAAGTTGGAATACACGACTGGACTTCTTTATGCCGATGAATGTTGCTGATGTTGACGGCATCTATTCCTTTGTTTATAGAACTGGCGGCCTGATTTGGAAGGAATTTCATCCAAGACCCGTTGTGGTTTAAAGAGCCTGTGATTGACAACATCCATAATCATAGAGTTCAGTCTCTACTTTGGTGTTGAAAAATCCAAGTATAGACTAGCTGTGGCTTCTTCAAATAACGTATGTAAAACTCTCAATGGAACAGAGTAAAGTTTTGCACAAATATGATGTGGACCTAATTGTCTGTTAACGTAAGTTAAAAGTGAATCAAACGTGACATCATTTATACTTGGTCTTTTATATGAACAATGTCCGTGACTGCGTTTCCGTCTTTGAATATTGGGGAAGAGTCCCATCACATTCACGTTATTTCCTTATGGACAATAAGCAAATGGCAAATTTCCCACATCATATACATTATCATTGCATCCATATGGAAATGCAGTATCTAGGGTCCTGATCAAGTGATCTTCTCGTTGTCTACGAAAAGGGGTACTTAATGTTGGATTGTTTGTGTGATGGTAATTCCACCCCCTCCCCAAATCCTTACCTTCATGGAAAAAGATGGAGTGGTCTGGTAAATTGAAATGCTTGTAAAGAAATTGGTTACCATCATTATTTATTTGAAATCTGTGCCCCGATATTCCTTTATTTAGTGAGCCCTGAGTTTCTCTCACATTTAATCCACATAGGTTACACGCAATAGCGTAGACAGCATTAGAAGATTTACAAGTCAAATTATCAAAAGTTTTGGTACAGAAACTACGTCCGGTGAGATTACTACTGAATGAATTTCTAGTGATGTTTTACATTTTTTTTACAGAATATTTTGAGATCGAGTACATGGAATCTAAAAAGGAATCATTTTATCTCTTAAAGAAACATACCAATCTTTAATTTGGGTATTAGAATTTTCGTTTTTGTACCAAAGCTGACAATTTGACGATTGTACATAAGACAAATCTTTTATATCTCGAAGGATAATCTGAGGGACACGAACCGATCTGTAGGAGCTTGTGCCCCTTATAGACTCCATAGAGTGACACCTTTTTAAACTGGGCGACGTGTCAGCCAGTATTGTTTCGTTATTGTTTATATTCATATATCGAGGGGCAAGTATCCTCGGGGACAGACTGTCTACCAGCGGAGATACAAGATCGATGGTTAAATGAAAGGTGAAGATAACGAATAGTGATCAATCTCATAACTCCTATAAGCAATACAAAATAGATAGTTGGGCAAACACGGACCCTCTGGAAACATAGAGGTGGGATCAGGTGTCTAGGAGGAGTAACCATCCCTTGTCGACCGGTCACACCCGCAGTGTAACAAATATGATTTCTTAAAAAAAAAGGGATGGGCGGATCTCAAAATCAAGAAATGGTACTATGGTGTGTCAATATTATCACAATTTTTTCACGGTGGTGGTAGGTGATCACTAGCTAGGACACCATTCTCAGAAGTTCATTCCCCATGGTAGGAGTCTTTGATGTTTCCGAATCCGATTTTTATTCACTAAGTGCAATACATTATTCATAAAATTGGAGGGGCGGGTCTCCAAAATAAGATATGGTACCATCACAATTTTTCACGATGGTGGGAGGTGGGAGTTCACCACTATGACCCAAGCCTCTGTGACATGGGTCTCCGATGTAAAATACGTTATGAAAAGCATTGGAGGTGCGGATCTCAAAAATAAAAGATGGTACCATAACCATTTTTCATCCTGGATGTGAGTTGACCACTCGGACCCCATCATCAAACTTTCAGTCCCCGGGGTAAGGGTCTTCGATGTTTTCGAGTCTGGGGTTCATTTGATTAGTATCTTTACTACATATTAAGGATAGATCTCGGACTTCGAACCCGAAAACCGCCGCGGTGGTCTAGAGGTAGAGTGTTCGCCCTACATGCGGAAGGTCGGGGATCGAATCCCAGCCGCGACAGACCTAAGTCGTTAAAACATGTAATGACAGTTCCATCGCCAAACGCTAAGCATCAGGTGTGAATGCCACGGGTCCTCGGAGATGACCTTAAAAACGGATGACCCGTATCACAGTAGGTATGGCACGCTAAAGAATCCTCACTGCTCAATGGCCGTAAGCACCGAGCTAAGGCTTAAATTTGAAGCCCTTCACCGGTATTGGTGACGTCTCCATGTGAGTGAAAAATTCTCGAGAAGGACGTTAAACATTATTCAAATTAATGAATCAATCGACCTAGAAAACTAACAGTATCAATAACATCAATTATGTAAATTTCCGTTTGTGCCATTGTTTTTCAGAATTTGGCATGTAGAATAATTGGTGAACTGTCTCCGACTTTTCTAATGTCAAGAATCCCTTTGTCCGCAATCTACGTGATAAATCATGTCACTTGGACTGAAAGACAAAAGAACGCAACTCTCTTACTAAATTTAAATTTTGAAATATGCTAACGAACATGTGACATCACACAGAGTAAGCGGAATAACTCCATAAAGTCGCTAGTAAGGATTCACCAGATGATTTGTTTAAAATCGGTGTTGATGAAATCGACTTTAAAGTTTTGGGTCTCGCAGGATTGTAGGAGAGCGAGGAAGGGAAATATCAGAGTACGCGTGATGCACGCCAGCCTACAGATACAGATACTATACATAATGCCAAAGAACCCGTGCTACCCAACTTTTATGATGGAAATTTAGACTAAATATTAAGCCTAAATGTGTGTGGCTTTGTGTCATAATTAATAAACCCAGATTTTGTTGAATTTCCTAACTTTTATGATCTTGTCTGTTTTACAGAAACTAAACTTGACATGAGCTGTTGTCATCAGTTTGCCGTACTCATCGTAAAGCTAGAATTGGTGGGATATGTGTGTTTATTCGAAACAATTTATGTAAATACGTTAAAGATAAAGACCCTACTACTTGTTCTAGTCAATGTGTGTTATGGTTTAGTATTGATAAAAGGTTACTTCACAAAAATATCTTATTTGGAGTTGTTTATATTCCTCCAGAGGGAAGTAAGTATAGTTCTATTGATATGTTGACTGATATTGAAAATAGATTAATCCATCATGAAGGTCCAATTTGCTTACTTTGGGATTTTAATGCACATACTGGTACCATTGATGACTTTGTCAGTATTGATGATAATATTCGTGAAGTTCTAGACATTCAAAGCGATGCTCATGCTATTGACAAGGTATATATTTTAAATGAATGTGGTGTTCCATCAAAAAGGTAATCTCGGGACAATAGAAGGCATGATGACTATGGTTTTAGGCTAATTGAGCTATGTAAAAGTCTCAATTCATTTATTTTGGTCACGATCGAAATTTAGGTCACGCTACCTGTAACAATTTTGTTATTGACTAGGCTATTGTGTCACCGGAATTATTCCGTAATTTATTTTGATTTCAATATATTGCCTTTTGATCCGATTTTGAGTGATATTCATAACCCATTAAGCTTATCAATTAATTGTACTAGTAAATGTAATAGTTTAGACAATAATATTAATAAGGAAGGACCTAACACTGTACAGAATGACAATATTGTTAATGGTACTATTGTTAAACCTAGATGGAAAATTGACCGACTGGCAGAATTTAGATCCAACATAGATGATGAGAAAATTCATGAACTTTTAAATAAGCTTGAGAATGTTGACATCCAGACTTTGACTGATGATCTGTGTAATAGATTTATAGAAGATTGTAATGATATCATTAAATCTGCAGATGTAGAATCTGGCATGTTTGTTAATGCTAAAACTGCTGGATATAGCAGTAATATGGAAAAAAACCAGTAGACAGAGATGTTTTGATAGCGATCATTATATGAAACGCAAGAAGTATCACAAGTCTAAAAAATATTATTATCGTGCTCGTACAACTGTTGCTTATTTAGATATGGTCAGTAATAGTAAAGAGTACAAGAAAACTTTACAAAAGCAGTTCAAAGAGTTTCAGAAACCATTTACCGATAAATTAAGAAGTCTACGTACTTCTGATCCTAAGCATATTGGAATATGCTAAAAAGAGGTTGTGATAAACTAGCTCGGATACTGTTAGTAAGGTTGCTCTTAATGTATTTTATAATCTGATTATTCATTTCAAGAATCTCAATATCGTTCAGGATGTTGATATTGTTCTGCTTGATAATATTAGTGAACATAATATTGAACTTAATCAAGTACAATGTAATTGGTAAAAAGGGAGTTTTGAAGCTGTTAAGTCTCTTAAAAATAATAAAACATGTGGTGGTGGTCATATATCAAATGAAGTTTTGAAGCACTCAGTTGAAAAGCTTATGCCTATTTTTGTACAGATTTTTAATGTTGTATTTGAAAGTGGTATAATACCTAGTACATGGTTTGAAGGTTACATTTGTCAAATTTATAAAAATAAAGGTGATAAAGCTGACGTAGACAACTATAGAGATATTACAATATTAAGTTTTGTTAAGTTATTTACGTGTATACTCAATAATAGATTGTTTAATTTTAGGAAATTTAGGGTTACTATGTGAGGAACAAGCTGGTTTTAGAAAAGAATACAGTACAACAAACCATATATTCAATCTTGAATGTCTTATTGATTTACACTTATTTCAAAGGAAAAAGCTGTATTGTGCATTTATTGATTATCGTTAAGCTTTTGACTCTGTAAACAGAATCATGTTATGGCAAAAATTACTACGTACGTTTATCAATAGCAAAATACTAATTGTTATTCAAAATGTGTATAAGAATGTCAAATCTTGTGTTAGAGATGGCTCTATTTGTTCAGATTTTTTCACTTCAAATCTTGGAGTTAGACAGGGTGAAAATTTATCACCTCTTTTGTTTTCCATAATTCTCAATGATCTGGTTGATTTTATGTCGCATTCATATAGTGGCCTCACTGATATTTATGATATTGCACATTTGGTATTTGATAGTATGTTTTATGTTATATCTATTGTTATATGCTAACGACACTGTAATATTAGCTGAATCTGCAGAAGAGCTACAATCTTCTTTAAATGCAATGTTCTTGTATTGTCAGACTTGGAATCTGAGGGTTAATGCTGAAAAAAACCAAAGTCGTCATTTTTTTTGCAGGAATCCTAATGTACACAATGTTAGATTTAATTTTAATGGTGAACAATTGACTGTAGTTGATGAATTTCAATATTCAGGTACTAAATTCTCTAGAGAGGGTTCTTTTAAATCTAACAAAGACATACTTGTACAACAAGCAAGAAAAGCCATGTTCTGTGTATTAGGTAAATCTAGAAAATTATGTTTACCTATAGATATACTATTACAATTGTTTGATTCAATGATTGCTCCCATCTTGATGTATGGAGCAGAGGTATGGGGTTATGAAGATAATAATATCATTGAAATATTGAATTTTGTAAGTATAGACTTAAAGTTAAAAAATGTACACCAACCTGTATGATGTATGGGGAACTTGGTAGAATACCTATGTCTATTCCTATTAGTGCAAGAATGATTGGTGTTTGGGAACGCATTATAAATGGTAAACATGAAAAGATCCCCTATACTTTGTATGGCATATTGTACAAGTTAGATAGAGGAAAACTGCATCATTCAAAATGGTTAAACTGTATAAAATATATCTTAATTAGGACTGGTAATATCCAGATTTGGAACGATCAGCATGTTAATGTTAACTTTCATTTATCTAAAAAAGTTAAACAGTCTTTGTATAACTCTTTTTGCTGAAACCTGGGAAGATGAAAATTATAACTCATCCAAGTGTTCTATTTATAGGATGTACAAGACATCTTTTGGTTTTGAAAATTATTTAACTACACTACCACAAGATTCACTGTATAATCTTTGTCACTTTAGATACAGTAGCCATAAATTGCCAATTGAATTTGGCAGGTTTTTAAGTATTGATAGGTCTAAACGATTATGTACTATTTGTAACAAACTAGAACTAGGCGATGACTTTCATTATCTGTTCTGAACTTCAACTGCACTTACGAGGGCTGTTTGATATGTAATGTGTATTGTACCACAGCGCGATAACGCTTTGCACGATTTCGTGGGTGATGATACTCTTGAAAAGCTCTATTCAAACTTAGAGTCATTTCAAAAGAGCCAGTCGTTGACCACTATTGTAATAATGGTTGGGAATATTGAAGAAATTAGAGCTTATATTAAAGTTCGCACAAAACTCAGTCATTCGGTAATGCAGATTTTTACTGAATTGGGGGAAGTTTATGGGTCAGATAAGGTATCTAATGAGACATTTCGTAGGTGGAGAAATAAATTTCTGACTGGCACAGAGTCCGTCAAAGATGCAGCAAAAATTGGCCGACCTGTGACTGTAACAGGCGAAGCAAATGTCTCAAAAGTCAGGGGAATAATTGAAAGTGATGGCAGATACACGATTTGTGATATTACCAAAGCTGTTGGTATATCGCTATCGCGGGTGCATTTCATTTTGAAGCGAATTTTTAAAGTACGAAAGATTTTTTCAAGATGAATACCGCATATATTGACAGACGACCAAAATCGGGTACGAGTGCAAACCGCTAAGCAATTGCTCAAAATGTTTCCCAAATTCAATCAAAGACAATTTGCAAACATTGTTACTGGTGACGAAACATGGGTTCACTATTTCGAACCAGTAAGAAAAATTGGAAACAAAATATGGCTAACTAAACACGGTAGAAGGCCTGTAATTGCCAAAAGAACAATGAGCACAAATAAGGTTCTTTATTGCAAATTCTTCTCATGTGATGGTATAGCCATGCAAATTCCGGTGCCAAAGGGTAAAAGTGGATATTGTGTGTGTTTCGAAAATCTACGAGATATCAATAAAATACAAAAAGAAGAAGAAAAAAACCCCAATAATTTGGTATCCTAAAATGTTGATAAAAATGTCAGGAGTGAAACACTATTTGTGACATAAATTTGTGACATAAAAAAATTGGGGGGGGGGGGGGGGCGTCCCCAAATTTCTGTCTAGTAACACAAAAAGATTTATATTGAAAGAAAACTATTGTTTAAAAATAATTAGAGGGACTAAGTAAGGATATTATAAATAATAATGAATAAATTAAAAAATGTTTTTGACTGCTAATGATGACTGCTTGGCCTAGCTTTCCCTAGTTATAACTCAGTGTTGTTCTGTTTGTTTTACACTTTCTTTTTCTTTTCTTTTTTTTTTGCCGTCTACTACTTGTCACGGCCATCATTATTAGCAGTCAAAAACATTTTTTAATTAATTTATTCTTTATAATTTATAATATCCTTACTTGTAAGTCCCCCTAATTATTTTTTTCCACATTTGTTATGTGTGCGTGTGTGTAAAAGATAGAAAAGTGAAGGGAGATTCTGTACACCATAATGAACCTATGTACATATATATGAACGATAAGACCAGTACACTATTGATACGATTGACTACATGTAAGTATGATAAATTACAGATGTAGATTATAGTAGAAAATTTTGCAATAACGTTTATCTATAACATACCCTGTAATTAAAAAGAAAAAAACATGCACATGTACACTGTACATACCTACAATTCTTAAATAATTCGGTCATTAAGGTACTTGCGTTGTCAGTAACGGAGCGCGAGCACTTTTTTATTGTTCATGAATTCAACAAGTGGGCTGTATTAGACTGTACAAAGCAAGATGATTTATTCAGAAAGCACGAAATTAAAGAAAATGATTATATTTATGGTTTGAAATCACTCGACAAACGTTGACTACAGCTATCACTTTTCCTACCTCCAATACAAAAGAGTTTGATTTGATAACAGCTGTATGGTGCGTCCATATCTTTTTTATTAAACTGAATTATAATATAAATTTTCATGCAAAATATACATTTAATACGGTTTATTATTAACTTCAAAACGTTTATAAAAAAGATAAAAGAAATGTTTTTTTTTTTTTTGTTGTGGAAAAAACTGAGTACCGCAATGAATGCAGATAGGGTTATGCGTATAAATACGAATACGACTGTAAACAATAAAGCATGTATATTCCGCTGTTTTGAAATAGAAAACCCCATATGAGAAAAAAAATGGCATTCCGTCGCTCAGTTTCTGTTACTGAATACTCATGGAAGTGTCTAATGAAATAACAAAACAGTTTTATTGAACATGTCATTTATTATCCTGATCAAACAGATGGTCTAATAAACCAAGATCAAACAAATGGCGTGATAGACCAAAAATACAAAATCAATTGCCTGGGACAACTTAATACAAACAACCGTTTACTAATGACTAGGTTTGCAAATGAGCAAATAAACATGTGAATTAGACAAATTAATCCCAGCCAGGGTACATGTAAAAACAAACACTAATAAATATCAAAAAGGTGGCGCACGAAAAAGGTCACAAAGCAATTGTTATGTGCAATGTCGTCTAGTGACTTTGATTTATGTCTTTATTACACATGTGAGAGGTTATTCATGATTAGTATATCCTCTATCTGCGGTTGTACTGTCACCATGTAATAAATCATGGTTATTGTTCAAACTGGTTTCCTTATTGTCTACCAATTCTCCTTGTCAGGCTGTAGAGAATGATATATCATGTAGATATATCTAACATCCGTCATCATCTCTCGCCAATATAGAGTTTGTAGATAAAGGTTTGAACTGAATAGTTATGACATACAAATGAAAAACATGAAAAGATTTCACTACATGACACTTGTAGACAATACAACTATAAGTGATGGGTCTAGGAGAAAGCTTTCATTACAGCACACTTGTAGACAATACTACTTACATCTAATTCGCATATGAATTAGATGGTTTTATCGAAGACAGTACAATACGTAGTTATTCCCCGTTTGTCTAATGCACCGAAGTCCATTCTGATTATTTCCCCTTGCGCTATATATAAACGGTGGCGCTTTGTCTGCCACTTCCTTTTCCAAACTTGCAGCATCATATCAGGTTAAAGCAATTGCTTGCTGATTGATTAATTGCAATTTTAAACGTAGTACGAAGAATTTAAAGGTAAATTCCACCCCGATGTTGATAGATTTTTAGTTGAAACATTAGGCCCGTTGTGTCACGAGTGTTAGGGTGGGTAGCCATTTTGATTAAATAATTTGATTAAAGTAGGCAACTTAATTCATAATACAATAATTGATACTTTTTAAGGCAATTAAATCATTACATATTTCCATTGCATATGAGTATGCCTCCAATTCGGAAAATAAAAAGGACACAGAGGTCGAAGCCCAAGTCGTCGGCAAGTTCAAAGGCAGCGGTATCAACCCCCCTATAGAGATGCCGAGTCAGGGTCCCGCACTACTCACTATGGCTGAGTCGGGTCAGGAAGGAGAGCTTCAGATGTCAGCTACGAGCCCGGCTAATTTAGCCATGGCAGCTGTACCTCAGAGTGCGGAGTTATCCTCGATAGGTCTACAGAATTCTCAAGTGGCGATGGATTTGCCGGCACCTACACCTTCCATTAACAATATAGGTATGCATGTTGTGCAAGCCACTCGGCAAAAAATTATTGAGGGTCAATACATTGATTTAGTATCTCTGTTCCCACCAAAAGTTGGGGGGAGGAGAAAAAACTCGTCATGAACAACCTCGGGGAAATAGTAAACAGGGACTCGACACCTAAACGTATAGAGTCTATAGAAAAATGGACGGATGTCATGTTGATTTTTGCAGCAATCTACTTGCAAGCACACCCTGCTAAAACCATTGACCTCCTTAAGTACATTCAAACAGTAAGAATGGGGGCTGGTAGGGGTTATAAGTGGTGGTATGAGTATGATATTCAGTACCGCCTTCGCAAGGCCAATAACCCCGGTAGCTCTTATGGGGAGGTCGACTCGGAACTTTGGCTTATGTATATGACCCCATCTTCTGTGGAAAATCATACTCTGAGTCTGAAACAAGCTCCGGCAGCCGCAGGGAAATGTTATGATTTCAACTTCAAAGGATCTTGTAGCAAATTTCCTTGTTTTTATGATCATATGTGCTTGCGATGTAATGGGCAGCATGCCATGATGCACTGTCCAGGGGCTCATCAACCGCAGGCAAATGGGCACAAGTCCCTCAACAATTTTCGCTTCCCAGGGAAATTTCAGTTTTCGGCGTCAAATTCAACACCCACTTTCAGAGGGCAACAAAGTCAATCATTCACTTATAGGGGGCCGAATATTTCTTTTCTTTTGTGTTGTAAATACAGCCGTACCCATAAACGCCATAATAAAGATATAAGTATTCATATATTTATTTTTTGTTCATTGACACAGTTCTGAGATAATACTTACATCTAATTCGCATATGAATTAGATGGTTTTATCGAAGACAGTACAATACGTAGTTATTCCCCGTTTGTCTAATGCACCGAAGTCCATTCTGATTATTTCCCCTTGCGCTAATTATAAACGGCGGTGCTTTGTCTGCCACTTCCTTTTCCAAACTTGCAGCATCATATCAGGTCGGTAATGAAATCAAAGGTTTTTTGTCTGTAAAACCCACCCCTCCCTCCACTTTATTTGCCTTTTCTGCGTTGTCTGTTAATTTCTACTTTCAGGAAAATCTCGTCTTCCATGCCGACATCACAAACGGAGTCGAAGGTGTCCTAGTTCAGCAACTTGAGCATATATTGCATTCCGGTACGGCTGTATGCAGTGTGACGTTAATACCTGTTTTTAGCGCTTACGAGCGGCACTGTCAGAACTTATGATGAAATGTGAAAATCTACAAGTCCTTGACCTCTGCACCTCCCAGGGTCAAGGTCATGAGATGTTTGACCTCTGCACCCCCAGGGTCAAGCACTCTTTGATCTGATGTGAACTATGAACTGTGAATGTTGATATTTTTGAATGTTGACTTTGCAAGAGAATATGTTGATTTTGATGATGCTTTTGTTTGTTGGGGCCTGCCCTTGATCATGCTGGCGACCCGTTTCTTTTGTGTTGTAAATACAGCCGTACCCATAAACGCCATAATAAAGATATAAGTATTCATATATTTATTTTTTGTTCATTGACACAGTTCTGAGATAAAACCATAAGTAATACGTCTAGGAAAGAGCTTTTACAATCACGTTCTGTATCACCGTCAAATTTTGAACCCACTGCGAGTGACGAATGTCCGGTATTTCATATATTCTTATCCTGTTCTGACCATGCATCGTTCGCAGGCCAAAAGAATCTTCTCTGTAAAACTATTTTTAAAAAGAGGAAATGACATAACTGCATGAATTATTTCATTGCACGAACCTTTTAGCGTGTAAACAGACATTCGCATTAAAAAAAACCAGCAACCTGTGTTAAGCTTTGATGTGGAAGCAATGAGCATCGACATTCTTACTTATTTGAAATGTTGATTTCAAACATAGGTAATGAAATTAAAATGTACACAAATATAAATTCATTTTCAAAATAATTATATTTACCCTTTGCTTTGCCATTCCTTGTACCACCTCTTTATCGTCATAGAAACCAAATTGGCTGTTCCAAAACAAAAATTGAATCGATAATTTTTTTTTTTAATGTTTACTATTTCCTTCATGTTTCTTTGATTTTAATGATGACACATTGAGACTAATTTCCATTAAAGTTAGTATAATTGAATTGTGATTGTGAAACACAATGAATAGCCCAACTGATAACTCTCCGTAATGGATCCACCACCCAAAATATTCTACATTAAGACTACAACGTTCCACTCTGAATAACACATTGTAAATATTGATTCCCCCATCAATGAATAGCATTACAAGTATATTATGAAGATTTATCTTTAAAGATGTTTAAAAACATTAATTGACAAATGCTGGAACAGACATAAACACACAGGCTTGAAAACATAGGAGAAAATAGAGCTGTAGATCAATGTTTAAAGCATAACATTCAACTTGTAAACAAACATCTCAAAACGAGAAAATATTCACGTGTCACATAAATGTACAAGCTCTAGTTTATTATGTTTGAAATGAACATGTATATTTGCCTTGATTGCCATGGTGAAATGACTCCATCATCTGGACCACCAATCAAAACCATCTTTTTCAACCGCAAAAAGTTTTGCTTGTATTCTGATAAACAAAATATAAAAATGTTATTTAAGAAATCAATTGCACTTTTGAATATACATGAGAGGTATACCGACGAAAGGTGTTACAGTTCATACCCTAGTGTATTTTCAGAAATGAAATTTAATTTCTTGGGTATAAATTCTATAGTTTTGACATACAAAATGTCACATCTCAAAGCTTCCAATAAATATAAGATGAATCCATCCTTAAGAATTGATTGATTAATTAATTGATTGATTGTTTTACGTCGAGAAATTTTCACTCATATTTAGACGTCACCAACTGTATGTGAAGTACCACAAATTTAAATCTTTGCTTAGCGCTCAGGAACTTATTGACCATCCTATATCTGTCATAGGGATAAGAAGTGGGGCAATCACGTGATCAAATCCTGTAAAGCCAAAGGGCTTTATATTCCATTAGTTATTCTTTACTTGTGCGTTCAAGACAAAACAGGCAATTTTCAATTGTGACGCTAACTACCTGTCATACATTATCATTACTCCTCCTATATATAGTTATCAATGGTGTTGAATGGGCTGCATGTTTTCTAGAGAGAAAAAACTTTCCGCATGGCGTGAAGCGGCTGAATTAAGATATCGGGACTGATGTTACATTGTGCAGTTGGATATATATGTAATTATCATATTAATGAGCTTACAGCAGACTGTGGCGTGTAAAATGTTGCAATATCAATCTTGATTTATATGCAAAACTTTTAATTCATATTTGATAATCTTGATATTTATATGCGATAAATCTCGAATATGCATAACAAGATTATCGAATATGAATATTAAGATTATCGAATATTAAGATTATCTAATACATGTATGAATATTAAGATTATCGAATATAAATATTAAGATTATCGAATATAAATCAAGATTTATTGAATATAACTCTAGAGTTAGATTTATCGAATATAAATCTAGGTGTATCGAATACAGTAAACAAGATAATCGAATATAAATCTAGGTGTATCGAATACAGATAACAAGATAATCGAATATAAATCTAGGTGTATCGAATACAGATAACAAGATAATCGAATATAAATCTAGGTGTATCGAATACAGATAACAAGATAATCGAGTATAAATCTAGGTGTATCGAATACAGATAACAAGATAATCGAGTATAAATCTAGGTGTATCGAATACAGATAACAAGATAATCGAGTATAAATCTAGGTGTATCGAATACAGGGTTCGAAATTAACTTTTTCAAGCACTAGTCCGTACGGACTAGTCACTATTGATGTTCACTAGTCCACAAAGCATTTCACTAGTCCGTCCAGTATATCATATTCAATAGTATTTAATCAAACCAAACACATCACAATTCAGTTTCTGACACCTACAGAAGAAAAAGACCACCATACTTTATTTTGCATTCAAGATATTCAGAAGCATGCAGTAAACTCCAAGTTAATCCTTTTATAAACGTCCATAAGTGCGTTTGAGATCGACGTTTCCGTTGTTTTCGTGCTCAGTTCTTAGAGTCACAAGAGTTAGAAATTTTATCAATAAAGTCAATAAAATTCACTCGATTGAATAAGCCATGAGCCATAGTGTTACGAGCTCCTGTGTTAGAGTCGCGAATGACGAGAACATGTGCCCACCAAATTCCTTGTTCTTAGATCACACTACTTGCAGCTCTTGCACCTCGAACCCGTTCTCCTGAGTTCGGAATCGGCAGGAATTTGTGCTCGTTCGAACAACGGCGGTCTCGAACGCACTCCATGTGTTTGGAAGGATGTCATAGTCACACAAACACTTAACCATGCAGGTAATCGACCATAAGTTCAACCATCTAAGAGACTCGGACAAATCTTGCTAAAATCTTAACCAATCCAAGATTGATTTCCGGATTTTCACTAGTCCGTACGGACGTAGTGCTATAGAGAGTTTACTAGTCCGACACGTTTTTTACTAGTCTCGGACTTGCGGACATGAGGTAATTTTTGAGATTAGTGAATTACCAGTACTATATATACACATGTAGTACGTTTTCAAGGAGGCCTCTAATCGCTATCCTAATATGAACATGAATGTTAATTTAATAGTGTTTGATTTTTAAGAAAAATATCTTTTTTACATTAACATGTTCAAGAATATATATATATATATATATATATATATATATATATATATATATATATATATATATATATATATATATATATATTTCTTTAAGAATGAATTCCATGCTAAAGTGTTGACGCAATTACTTCTTTTACTTTCATTTTTGGGCGGTCCATCGGATGAGACCGCAAAACCCGAGGTCCCGTGTCACAGCAGGTGTGGCACGATAAAGATCCCTCTCTGCTCTTAGGCCGTAAGCCTCAATTTTACAGCCCTTCGCCGGCAATGGTGACGTCTCCATATGAGTGAAAGATTCTCGAACAATATACAACCAACCAACCATTCTATGTAGATATCACTGCATGAGATTAAGGTCTTTAACTTACATGTACTTTATGTGAAATTCAATTTTTGTATTATCTGTTATAAGCCATAACATAATGTAGCACAAGTTAACGATCATTTCATTGTGAACTTAAAAGAAGGCGTAGTTCTGCCAAACTTCATTACTTCACAACCATATTCATTCCCAATCGGTCGGTAAGTCCTACAGAGTGACTCAGAAGTGTACCCTACCTGTTATGTTGGCTGATATGGAATCATTGTTCAGGGGAGCCAGAAAATTTGAAAAATTTCTGTATAGACTTAAATGGTGAGGATCTGGAAAAAAAACCCATGCATATATCAGAGCAGACATTAGAGAGAGAGAAAGAGAATGTATGTATATGCAGTGTATAGCCTATACATACTCTAATTGCTCAGTGTTCATCAAATAAGTTTTTCTTACCTTTCCAGTAGTTTCCGAGAAAAACAGATTGCCCAAATTTAGTATATAAAAGTCTGCAAAAGATGACGCAGTGTCCATTAATTCTATTTTTCATAAAATTGTTCAAGAATCATAACTAATTCTACACATATTCCAGACTAAGAGTGAGGGACATACGTGCATATACATTTACTTCAATACATCTTGATTGAAACCAGTAAGACGGGCAATTTTGTTGTAACCATCTATCAAAAACTGAATTGGATAGGTTATACATTGTACGTTATATACCATTTCAAATAGAAAATACGAAGTGTATTTCAAAATATTCCATGTGGTTGAAAACTAAATAAGATATTCATCTAATGGGATATCATTTTTTCCTTTTCACTTTTACTTTTAAAACATGTATCTACGTGTAAAAAGATATATCAATTATTCGTTTATTATGTTTTCATCTAAAAGTATTTCTTATTTCATACTTCAAAATAATTTTTAGAATTTTTGTTGTTAAGGATAAACAATTTAGAAATAGAAGCCTAAAAATCGATAAGAAAGCCTTAGTGAACTTCTATCATTGAAGTTTGTCCGTATTCAGTATGTCTTCTGTTTGTAAACCTTTTACATGAATTATAACTCGGTCAATTACTTCAGCTAAAAAGCTTCCTTGGTTAAAGTGAACCAAAGAAGGTTTGCACCCCTTTCCAAACGAAAATGATAAAGAAGTAGTGGGGAAAAGGCTGTGGTGTTTTCAAACATTCTGTTCCAGAATCACAGTACTAGAAAAACTAAACTAGCGTGGAAGCTTCTTCATATAACAAAGTTTGGAGTTTGAGTTTGCTCCAAGTATGGCCCCTGGAGGTCAAGGCAGGATCACAATAGGGGCATAAGATTTTATGTTAGAATGTATAGTTAAATTCCTTTAAAATCTTTTCAAGATCCAAAAGGCTACAATTTGTGAAATTAGTACGAGATTTTCACATGTCATGTAGATTCAAACAACAAAATAAAGATCCCTTCCTGCCCAAAGGCCGTAAGCGCCGAGCATAGGCCATAATTTTGTAGCCCTTCACCGGCAAGGATGATGTCTCCATATGAGTGAAAAATTCTCGAGCGAGACGTTAAACTACATACAATCAATCAATACAAAGTAAGGACGAAGACATATATACCACGTGGTTTCTACTTTCACATAGGAGAAAACGTCTTCTCAAGACCCATTGAGCAAAAATTTGTCAAATTTTATCATAGTATCATAGTACCATGTATATTCAAGTTTGTTCAATCCATATGCTCTGGAACAGGGCAAGGCCATATTAATATGTGGAAGTTTTTACATTGGAATAGAAAAGGAAAATGCTTTCACATATTCTTCTCAATTACAGCAGGGTTACAATTTGTCCATGCAAACATCTTCATTAAGTATAGATTAAAGTATTATCAAAATATAGTCCTGGGATCGGGGCGGAGTCACAATAGGGGATCTACAGTTTTTATATAGGAATACACAGGGAAAACCTTTCGAAATCTACTCCCCTGATTTTTAAAATTTATTTCCAAGCATCCTAATGTAGTGTAGGTTTAAGATCGTTCTCATTAAGACCCCTAGGACTAACAGCGCACATATGATTGTAAAATTCTGTTTTGAAAATCTTATCGTGAACCACAGTGGTACTCTGTATCAGGTTAATATGCAAAATGTTCATGTAATGCAGATTCAAGTTGTTTGTACCATGACCCGCGGGGCCAGGGTGGGCCCACAATAGGTGTTTTTCACAGAAAGACTGGTATACAAGGATACTCATGTACATGCAATGCAGTTTCCAAGGTGAGCCCACAATAGGGGTTAGAGGTGTCTACGCCGATGAGATCAGTGCAAAGTTCTGCTCAGGTGAGCTGTATCACTCATAGGCCTCTAGTTTTACTGATCTGATGACGTAAGAAATCTCCCTGTGAAGGTCCAGCCGTACATACGAACTTTAGGACCTTTATCAAAATCATGCTATTGTTAGTACCGGTAACAGATAAGTAACATTATGATATTGTCAGTTACATGATAATATTGTCAGTAATATAATGATATTGTCAGTAACATTATGATATTGTCAGTAATATAATGATATTGTCCGTAACATCATGATATTGTCAGTAACATTATGATATTTTGTCAGTAATATTATGGTATTGTCAGTAATATTATGATATTGTCAGTAATATTATGATATTGTCAGTAACATTATGATATTGTCAGTTACATGATAATATTGTCAGTAATATAATGATATTGTCAGTAACATTATGGTATTGTCAGTAATATTATGATATTGTCAGTTACGCTATGATATTGTCAGTAACATTATGATATTTTGTCAGTAATATTATGGTATTGTCAGTAATATTATGATATTGTCAGTAACATTATGATATTGTCAGTTACATTATGGTATTGTCAGTTACATTATGATACCGTCAGTAACATTATGGTATTGTCAGTAATATTATGATATTGTCAGTTACGTTATGATATTGTCAGTAATATTATGATATTGTCAGTTACATTATGTTATTGTCAGTAACATTTAAGAAATAAGATATCATTTTTGAATGTTGTTGGGATATGACATGAAGTTGGTCACGTGATCAAATCCTATAACGCCCGAAGGGCGTTATAGTAGATTTGATCACGTACCAACTTCATGTCATATCCCAATAACATTCAAAAATGATATTTTATTTCTTATATTTTCTATTTTGAATTGTGTTCTTACCGAGCTTCCATGATTATGTAGCAGATGACCAAAATAACGATCGTAGAACACAAAATATAGATCGTTAGAGTTTTATCGAATAAAAAATTAAGAACAATATCAAAGAGAATATAAAATGTAGATATTTAATTGAAAATGTTTTAAAAAAAGACGAAACATGTGTAAAATAAAGGTAATTTAGAGCGTAAAGTTAACTGATATGACGACAAGAAGAGCGGAGTAAACTACATCCGTGATGTGATTTGGTCGCGATCAGCAATGGAAAAACTGGTGTCGGTCTAGCTTACTAAGTTGAAAACGCAATTGTTGATCACAGATTTCGACAGAAATTCAAAGGATCTGAGAGAATTGATGGTGGATATGATGAGTCAAGTTAACGTTAAGCTCTTAGTAAGGTTTTTGGAAAGAAACAACGGTATGTTCATCGTTAGGACTCGCGGTTGTAGCCATGCAGGAGATTTAGACAAAATGCAGGTAGGTTGCGTCTTTTATTTACCTTCAGTGTGTGTAAAAGAAAATAAAAACGAACTGACGGAGTTTTTGTTCACTTGAGAGATTTCTGTTGTAGGATTTTAATGAAGACTCCCACCTGTACCCTGACATGAACATGTAAATTTTTCGAGCCTCGAAACCAGCCTCGCTTATGATCATGCCGAGTCATAGCCGTGATGGAAGTTGCCAGGAAACAACAGGTTAACTTATCATCATAAAGTAAATAGGCTTATAACTCTGCCTAGATCTACATGTTTTCGCTTCCAATATCATAGAACTTTTTTAAATTCGCCATGCAGAAGTTGCAGACGGTATTTAAAAGTGTTTAAAATAAAACAAGAGAACAGTATATTTAATGTTTCTGTTTTATAAATTGATGAAATTCTTGTTTGTTTACAAAATAAAAATATGTATAAATATCCTGCTGCGTTTGTTTCTGTTATGATATCGATGTCATTGCAGTGGCGGATCCAGGTTTTACGAGAGGGGGGGGGGTGAAAGTCAAGTATTAGCCAAAATACTCAGCCATTTTGGGTGCCAATCTGGAATTTTACTCACACTATTTCTATTATTTAAATTTGTGGCGAGAAGGGGGGGGGGTCTAAATCCTCCACTGCATTGCATAAGCAAGAAGCCAGGTGAAAATACAGGAACTGACTTTTGAAGCGGTGATTGTATTCATACGCAAGAACAAACTGATAACGTGACCAAATTCATGTCACACAAAATTGAACATCGATTTCATTAGTACTGTCATATAAGGAAGTGCATTGGCAAATGTAAATATTATAATATTGTCAGTAACGTTTTTACATTGATAATAACATTATGATATTGTCAGTTACATTATGATATTGATAGTAACTTTTTGATATTGTCAGTAACATTTCAGATAAGTAACATTTCTCTTACTTGTATACATTATCTTTCACAAAATTTGGGAAAAGCTTGTGAAATAACTTCCAATCTGAAAAAATGATTTTCATTTGTATAATGCGTCAGCCTCTTTTATGTTCTCATAATATCACCATCATTACAAGCGATCTTAATATTCCCAGACACTCACCCCCAAACTGTCCTGCCAGAGGAGAACTGAGGGCTATAAAGGTGTCCACGTTGTGATCGGGAAGTGTAGAGAGCAGCCCTCGACAAACGACGCCACCTGTTTTAATTGAAATAGTGTGGACCAGACATGAAATGATTCCATGCAGTTTCTGAATGGTGAGATTCCTTATACATGTATTTTGCATATAACCCAAGATGGAGATTGCTTTTATTATTAAAGACATACACAAAATTAAATGCTGGGTGTTTTGCGTTTATCGACGTCTAGGAGGTGGTGGGTGTGCTATAAGATACAGTTAAGCAACTTTTAATCGCGTGCGAGAAATTTTTGCGAGAACCACTTCATCACGAATATTTCTCGTCGCGAAAAAGACCTTTAATGTAAGATTAACTTGGTCGCGAAAATGATTCGCCGTGAACCAGTTCATCACCAGTTAATCCAGCGAAATATAGTCATCGCGAATAAAAGTCGTTTTACAGTATACTGTAAGAAATTATTGAATAGGCGTACTAGTCTTACCTAATGCTTTCGAACTTGACTCGCGTGTGCCTACCCTATCAAAGATGGTGAAATTTTCGTATGACTGAAAAATTCTAAACAAACCCAAAAAATGTACCTTGTGAGTAACAAATTAAATGGATTCCTTCCGGATGAGCCTTCATGTATTGCCGTAGGTGTGGTTTGACGATTTCCACTTCTTCCCACAAAGGTAATATTGTATCAAGCCTCGTGAAAGCATTGACTGCATAATACGGGGTACCGGGGTGTAACTAGAGCAAAATAGAGTGTTGGTTCAGGACACCATGGAAAATATACTACATGCACTATGCACTATTTTATTTTCACGATCCAAGGATTACATGACGCCGCTTCTCTCACATCAATTTAGCCAATTTCTGTTTATCTGACGTCTGTGTGTATTAATTCCCAACAAGTGTCTAGACGCTTAGTCTCGTTCAACCAGACGTTCGGCTGTCTCCGTAAATCTTCGACGAGATTTAGGGAGACATACATTTAACTATGCAACAGAAATTGAGAGAGCGCTGGGGAAATTGTCCTTTCATGATTTCCGCGCAAAATGAGCTGTAGTTTAATCACCAAAATCACATATTCATGCGCCTGTTTTGAGGGTAAAAAGTGTTTGAAATAATTAAATACTGGTGTTATTACTGAAATATATATATAAAACACTCAATGAAATGACACATTTTCAGATTGCCCTTTAAAGTTACAAGTAATTGTAAACTGCAATGGTTTCAATATAGAATTCTGAACAAAATTTTAGCTTCAAACTCATATTTATTCAAAATCAAAATTAGAGATAATCAAGATTATTTGATGAATATAAAATAGTCCACAATTAATTAAGATTGACTAATACAGTTCGCATCGTTTACGAAATAAACCTGGTTCGAACTGTCTCGCCGTATAGACAATTCCCAATCTCTCACCAGAGGGCGTATTACGATGCGCTTAGCGGGAACGATAACTCTGGGTAGAGATTGGACAATTCCGCCTAACGGGGAACGAGTTAACTTCTCATTCTGCTAAAAACCCAATCGGAACTCCTCGAATGTCTCGCGCACTCGACATAGAATAGTCATCATAAAGACAATCCATTGCAATCGAGTTAATTTATTAACAACGTTCAAATGTATACACAGCCAAACAATTCTTTACCAGTGCAGCGACAGGATGAAGCCAAACATAAAAAGTCTCTTCCAGAATGAATCGTCACCACTGTCGGCGATGGGTTGCAAAACTTTGGCCTTTGCTCGGCGCTTTCGGTCGATTAGCGGGGAGCGATTTTGATCATGCCACCATCCACGCCTGCGATGATTCGGACCCTCGGTTGTTTAATTTGGTAGCCTCTTTCAACAAGCAAGGAGTGCTGCGGACCTTTCTAACCCGGATCCCCACGGGACTGGAGCTCGAGACAAGGACGGCATGCCAGCCAGGCAGTGAAGCACGGCAACGCTGGCTGGTCACCCCCCCCCCCCTTCTCTGAAGGCAGGAGGTACCCATTCAGCCGGCGATAGAGGTTTAGTCCTGGACGAACGTTACTATCCCTTCTCAATGTCAACCTGGTTAGTCACTGCATTTATATGATATTCCTTATTAATATTCACTGTTCAGATACTACTGGCAGTTCCGCCTTAGTAAAGCACTCGCACAACACAGCCCGTAAGGCGATACCAATACTCAAACTTAGTTTCAGTATAGATCTTCCGGCAGCCACCATTTGTAAATTCATATCCTGGTCATGTCCAACACCACATAATATACTTCGCATCTCCGGTGTTCTATTAGTATGTACAGTGTATATCAATGGCACACCTATGACACACTTTTCATTGTATCTATTTGGCCGAAACGCCATTCATGATTCAAGGTACTTGGTTATCGTAGGTTTCATGACCTTTCAAAAGGCATGGCTAGCGAGTCGGTCAAGCGAAGGGCACCAGATAGGTCAGATCATGCTACAAATTCCAATGCTTGCTTAATCTTCATTCGTCCCATTCTATAGTTAGTCCGTTATGTCGCGTTACTTTGTATTCATTCATTTATACATGTCATACACATCATGACATGTGTACCTGGATAACGTTCAGGTATACCTGACTGTGCCAAAATGTTGGCACTGCATAGACCAGGGGCTCGGATCTCAACCTACCACGAGGTTCAGTTTGCATGTGACCAACCACTACATTATCTCGTCGGGTTTATTTGCTAGGCATTAATGGGCCCATAAGTTTCGGGGTAGGCAGCGCTATTCACGGCCACAGGGGTTCACGGGTTTTACTACATCACTACTACATTGTAGGTACCAAGGACCTCACAGGTGTCAATTTATGCAAAGTTATTATACCCCCCGAACGAAGTTCAAGGGGGTATATAGGAATCACTCTGTCTGTCTGTCTGCAGATTCGTGTCCGGGCCATAACTTCTTTGTTCTTTGACTTAGGCATACCATATTTGGCACACAGGTGGATCACCATGAGACGATGTGTCGAGTACCTTCATGACCTCTATATGACCTTGACCTAAAGGTCAAAATTAAAGGCATACCATATTTGACACATGAGTGTATCACCATGAGACGATGTGTCATATACCTTCATTACCTCCATATGACCTTGACCTCAAGTCAAAATTAAAGGTTTTTACAATGGATTCGTGTCAGGGCCATGACTTCTTTGTTCTTTGACATAGGCATACCATATTTGACACATAAGTGTATCACCATGAGACGATGTGTCGGGTACCTTCATGACCTTGAACTTTGACCTCAAGGTCAAAATTGATTATAGGGTTTTGACATAGTCATACCATAAGACATGGGTGTATCACCATGAGACTATGTGTCATGTACATTCATGACCTCTTTATGACCTTGACCATTGATCTCAAGGTCAAAATTGTAGGTTTATGCCATGGATTTGTGTTCGGACTATATCTTCCATTTTCTTCTACAAAAGTATACCATATTTTTACACTCGGGAAAAAGGTAATTTATACCTATTAACAACACCCTTTGGGAGATTGGGGTAAGCGGGGGTATTCTTAGTGAGCATTGCTCACAGTACCTCTTGTTAACTTCATAGTAGTTATCAATTATTAACATTCCTATGCAATTACGTGTTATTACTTCCTCTTTCAGCAATTTGGTTCTTTTTAATTTATGTAATTTACAGATGATTCCTAACGTAAATGACATGGAGCGCTATATGCTATTTCGTACACGTTTCAGGTTTGTGCTAACCAGCCTCACAGCGTACGAGTCGCAGTATATTCTCACCTTACTTGTCGTTCTTTGGATCTTTAGCACTTTCCATAGCAGAAAGACCCTAGTTCCATATCATTAGTCTCCATTAATTGCAGTTTTTATGTCCCCGAGATCGAAGATCGGGGGGGGGGGGGGGGGCATATTGTTTTTGTCCTGTCTGTCAATCTGTAATTCTGTCTGAAACTTTAACCTTGCTAATAACTTTTGAACAGTAAGTGATAGAGCTTTGATATTTCACATGAGTATTCCTTGTGACAAGACCTTTCCATGGGTACTAAACCTTTTGACCTTGACATTTGACCTACTTTTTAAAAAATTGACATTGGTCATAACTTTTAAATGGTAAATATTAGAGCTTTCATAATGTACATGAGCATTTCTTGTGACAAGATCTTTCTACTGGTACCAAGATATTTGTCCTTGTGACCTTTGCCATCTTCGGAATTGGCCATTATCGGGGGCATTTGTGTTTCACAAACACATCTTCTTGTTACCGATAATTGTCGACAACGGACTTGTGGATTGTTGATCGGTTCGTTGTTGTTTGTTCTGAATGCCAAGCCTAACCGAAAAGTAAGTTATTGTTTGGTTAATTTTAAGTCAATCACACTATCCATTCCATTTTCATGTAAATAATTGACTGATTTTGTCTCAGATGTATTCGGCGTTGACTTTTTTCATAATTCATTCAATAGGCATTTATTGGAGTTTGTATGGTTCCAGCAGTCAAAAAACCACGTAAGGAAGTGTCATGTTTTGTTATCCAACTTTTCCAATATTTGTCCTACACTTTCTAACCTTTACGTCATGTTTTAGTATAAAACGGGGATCTCGAGACGCTCGCTCTTTGCTGCTTAGGACTTGCTCCGAGGAGGCATGCTATGGGGGAATAGGCTTAGGAGTGTTGATGGGCTGGGTAATTTTCGTATTTTGGCTCGAGTAATCAGTTTTGAATTTTAATTCTTAGCTAAGTTTGGATTAATTCTCACATGGCTTTGGAACGTTTGGATTAGTCTGACGAATTTATTAGGAATTTCCGGTCTCAAAAGTTTGACCCATTACAGTTTATTGTTTTATCTTAGGAATTGTCGTTATTGATATTTAGCATTGTGCCATATTCTGCTATCATTACCTTAGTTTTAAGGAAGTTCTTGAACTTGTAGTTAGATCTTTTTTGACGGAATTCAATTTCAAAGTTATTCTAGAATTGTTTGCTGAAAATCTTCAGAATTAATAGGAATCCTTTAGAGGTATATCAGTTTCAGTTATGGGATTTAACTTTCCTCCAGTAGGACTAGGAGATGGTTCTCTAAATCGGTGTTAGGAAATGGTCAAATTTTTGCTTTCCATCATAGGAGTACAAAGAGCTGACAAGCCTTACGGTCCGCCTGAACTGCGACTACTTTGTTGTTAATTTATTACCTTAAAGATTACATTTTGAAATGGTCACTTCAGAATTGAGTCTAATTTTCGGTCAGGAATCCTGACGTTTTAGATAATCCCATGCAGGAAATTCAGATAATTTACAATTTGGGAATGACTATCAAAATGTGTCAATTTGGTGATACCTGTGACATCTTGGTTAAGTAACCATTGCTTGAGAGTACACAAGGGGATGCGAAGGGGAAGCACAGAGATAAAGGCTCGTGCCTGCAGGGGGCCTGGGTGACGGACGATGGTGCACGTCGCCCACCCCGCAGAATTGAGACTACCTTGTTGTTAATTTATTACCTTTGAGATTACACTTTTTACAATGGTTAACTTCAGAATTAAATCTAATTACTGGTCGGGAATCCTGAAAGTTTTAGATATTCCCATGGAAATTCAGGTAATCTACAAGTTGAGAATGATTATCAGAAATGTGTCAAATGGTGATACCTTGGTCATAGTAACCATTGCTTGCGAGTACGCAAGGGGGAGCATAGAGATTAAGGCTCTCCCCTCGTGCCTGCAGGGGGCCTGCGTGACGGAAGAGGGTTCAGGTCGCCCACCCCACTTTTTAAAGTGCCTCCATTTCAAGTATGCATGATGAACAAGAAAGAAAGAAAAATAAGAAAAAGAAAACAAATATCAAATTTGTTGTGGGGGACATTGTTCCAATGTGTGGGGAGTGCGTTGGGGATATTTGATCACTAATTCTGCGCCAAAACCGACTCTCCTCCCACCTACTACTAAAGCAGGGGGCAGGTGTTTCACGTGTACCCTTCAGATGACCACTGAAGTTGCCTAAGGGTCAGTGGATATTCCTAGAAAATACTAATTTCTTGCATAAGTTGCTAAAGTTTAATTCGTGGGGCTCTCAGCTAGTTCATAGCTGGGGCCACATCCACCTCCTACCAAGGGAGGGGATGTTTTAGGCTGATGCATGTTGCGACAACTGTAGGAGGGTCTACAGCTTGCTCCGCACTTGCTAATTAAACCAGGTAGCACGCAGGAGACAGGTGAGATGCGCAGAGATATCTACCTCCCTTAGAACGTGGGGACCCGTTCAGGTTCGGGCATCTGTATTGTCCCTACTTTGGTAGTCAAACTGGCACCCTGGCCGCCTCCCCAGTTCCCCACAAAAAATTTTCATGTGACCCTTTCCACCATATATGTAAATTGCATCCTGTTTCTGATTACAATTAATAAATATTAAACTTGTATCACTCTTGTTAATCCAGCTGCTAAGCAGCCTATGAGGGATTACAGGACACACCTACTGGTCTATTCAGATATTAGATCAAGGTCAACTATTTAATTCAGGCAGTAGGTCAAATGTCTTGCGGCTAGTTGTGCTGTATATTAAAGTTTAATTTAGCACAATAGCTCCTAGTTAAATTTAACATACCCTAGGTCAGGGCATGGTCATGAAGCCAATTCTTTTATTAATAAGAATTGCACATTCTGTCAGATAGAAGAAGAAACAATTGAACATTTGTTTTGGGAATGTGATAGTGTTCAGCATTTCTTAAGAGAATGTGAAGTTTGTTTTGAACATAAAACCAACCTTCAATCAATAACAAAAAATAATTTGATTTTTGGATGAAAAGAAACAATACAAAATAATCTTGTTCTTTAGCTGAAATATTATATCTACACTATGAGATGTAAAGGGAAGACACTGAATGTAAATGCTGCGATATCGCTAATGAATACATTTTATGAAACTCAGAAACATATTGCATATAAAAATGGTGGAAAAGATTTGTTTGACACCTGCTGGAACCGCTGGAATCAATTATTTCATTGGGTGTTTTTTTTTTCTTTAAAAAAATTCAATATATATGTACCTTTGATATATTAGATAATGACTCTCTCTCTCTCTCTCACTCTCTCTCTCTCTCTCTCTCTCTCTCTCTCTCTCTCTCTCTCAAAATAATATATACACATACCTTGTTATAAACATTTTGTACAAATTTCTTTGCAGAATGTACATATGTGTATATATATATATATATATATATATATATATATATATATATATATATATATATATATATATATATATATATATATATATATATATACTGTGTGTATGTTTTTAAAACAATATTTTAAAAAGGGGGGTGTATATATATGATGGGTCAATTTTCATTGAATTATTTTTTGTGACAAAATGACAGCTAATGCCTTTTTAAAGTAATTCTGTACAAAAAAAATACATGAACATCGGATCATATAGCTTTAAGTAATTACGTGTTTCATGTTAACCATGAGGTCAGAGTTAGTTCATAAAATACATGTACTAGTGCAAAGGGTATTTAAATTTCTTTATCCTCTGCTCATAAAGAGAATTCCACATCATTAGTCAAACTTCTGAAAAGATTGAAGAATAAAGGAGCCTATCTTATTTCTTGGCTATAGAAAATTCTTCCAGTTTTAAATTACTTTCATTTCCATTTTTTCCTAGGTATAAGGAAGTAAAGTTCATTAAGTTTCCGCTCCTGGGGTGCGTTTTACAACAGAACTTATTACTCACAACCAACTTTACATACGGCTATTTCCCCGTTTATTGTAAGATCGTTCATTCCAATGCAAATTAGTAAACAAAATGTTCAAAGTCGTAAGTTGTTTTGTGCAACGGGTCCCTGGTTATGGCGATACATGGATTCACAAGGCCGATGCAATAGCTTACGTTTCAATTCTGATTAAAATACAAGTTAGCAAAAATGATAGTTGTTCATTTAATAAAGATTTTAAAACATTTTCCTACCTTTTGAATTGTTTCATTGATCAACCTTCCATCGGATGAGTGACCCATAAGTCCATGGATGAACACCACAGGTTTGTAGGAGTATGAAAAATTCAGTATACAGATGAACAAGAACAGATACTCCATGTCGTATGATAAGGTGGTAGAGATCAACTGTCGGGATATAAACACATTGGACAAGGAAGATATCCGACTACTAATAAGGAAGTCGTATCAAATGGCATAAGGAAATTCAGATCAATTATCCATTTGTGTCATATTCAATTCAATTCAATTCTTTATTGGCACTAAAGCACATTATATAAGAATGTGTTGTTATGACCCACACATACATGTACACCGTTTAAATGCATGGCGCTTTTAAAGATAGAGAGGTAAGGGCGCTGATCAAGTGAGGACAATTTTTAACCATTTAACCTGCGTTGTTGTGGGCAGAAGAAGTCCACTATAATCCCCATAAACATGACCCACAGAATGTGAAAGGTATTATATTAGTGAGGAAAAGTGGTATGGGGACATGTCTATAGAGAGACAGGGACAAAGTGTCCATTGGATGAAGTGGAGATTCCTAATGGGTACTCGATACCATGTCTCCCCTTTAGAGTAGAAATAGGGACTCCAAATCTGTCCCGACCACTAGGAGCCACCGAGTGGTACCACTACAGCCCCAAACTGAAAGCGGAAATTGAAAGCCCTACGGTTTCTCTACTTTGCCCTGATGTTCATTCCGCCTTGTCTTCAAATATTGCAGATCTAAAAGCAGACATCAAACCCCTTTATTCTCTATGAGATACCAAAAATATCAAAGTTCAGGTGAGCTAAACAATACTTTCGGGTATCACAGAGCTTTTCTTTACATGGCATGGAATACCCATTAGGATCCCCCACTCCAGCCAGTGGACACTCTGTGCCTTCCTTACACCACATACTAGAAATAGTCCCGACCCACAGTAGCCACCTGGTGGTACCCTACAGCCTCGATCTGAACGGCAGAAATGATAGGCCTTGGGGTCCCCTAGCTTGTTCGGTCTGTATTGTTATCAAACATTAGCGCCATAAGAGGCCGCCATGCAACTCTTGTATTGAATAGGCCATGCGGAATGTCAAAGTCAGATGAGCTAATCCAGTTTTTATAATACTGGCTGGATGGAGAATTTACCACCCAGATATTAGAGAGAAAGTGTTTGTTTCATTACTAGTTTTTAATCTTTTTCCTTAAAGCATTTTCTCAAAAGATTTCTTTTGTTGGAAAGCAATGATTATCACTCTTCAGATGAGCTAATTTACAGAAAAGGTTTTTGAATGAAATATGATTTTAAATGGATTGACACATGAAAATAGGATCAGTCTTTAGATAATAAAGCACCCCACATCATATAATTTTCCCTATCATATAAATCTATTCATTGATACTTAACGACTAAGATTGTAATATTCTGGTGAGCTAAATTATCAATGTACATTTACTTCGATGCATGTACATGTAAGGTGGCAAAATCAATTGTTCAAAAAGGTCAGTAAATGAAAAGTGGTTAATTTCATTTATATCCATCTTTTTATTATAAATTACTGATATAAATTCAATTAACCATTAGTGTACAACCTCTCATGTGAGCCAAGTTGCTCATGAGTGTTGCGATTGACATTCTTTGATTCAAAACATGAATTTAATTCACATTTTCCTTTAAAATAGGTTTCAAATTTAATATTTTTGTATGAGTACTCTCAGTCCTTTGATGGTTTTCCATTGTGACTGCTAACTATTGACTGCTGGTTAGTAGCTGCAAGCCTCAGTCTGTTAGAACACTTCTCACAAGAGGGCAACAAGCATTATCGGTCAACTGAGTATTTGTTGAAAGTATCACTAGTCCCAAGAACAATGAAATTATTTTCTGCTCTGAATATCTATGCTAAATTCTTATATTCAGCTACAGTATGAAACAAGATGATTGTGTTCTTTAGAAAACCTTAACAAGATGCCCATAGGCCTTATCGGTTAAAAGTATCACTAGTCCCAAGGACTCTGAAATCTAGAAAAAAAATTCCTGTACTGAATATTTACATTTGTAAGTTAAATTCTTATATCTTAAAGGAAAAGGCAACCCCATTTTTTTTTACATGATAAATGATAGGATTAATTATATGATAAAGATTTCTCATATATTCTTTTGATTTATGGCCTAGATAAGTTTCAGTACTAATTTTAAAACGTTAAAAATTGAAATTCCCGCTATCTATGGAGGCTGCCATGATGTAGAACTCTTTTGTATTCAAGACCACAAAAATCAATCATTTTGAGGTCATACCCTCTATTCCGGTTTTGATGAGATTCTAAGATCATCAAAGATGTGCATGTGGTAGATTTTATGAATACTAGTACATTGTAAATATGTGAATGCCTTCCTGTCAAGCAGTTAATTACACTATTAAATGCGAAGGGGAGATGTGAAAAAGTCACACACACACACACACACCCGAAATTCTTGACCCAACAAAGTTATTTGAAAAGAAAATACTATGTAAACTGTGGATCCATTATTTGCGTAATGACAAGTTGAGGTTTGAGACATTTACATGTATGAAGAAACGAGTACCATCTACCTGGTCTGCGACTCAACTGAACGTCTTCTTTTCTTAAATTCTTCTTGCGAAAGAACGGGCTCAAAACTATACGGCTCCAAACTTAACTGTTCGTGACTTGTCATGTTTACAGTGCTGTTGATGAAATAAATCGGAACCGACGGTATGACGTAATCAATTAAACTTCAATGACCGCTCTCTTAGCGGCGGGTAATTTGAAATATACGATAGATTAATATTGATTTAATTGTTAAGCAAAGATTTTTATTGTTAAAGACTGATTTACGATATTAGTAAGAAATACTTTATTCATAAAGGCAACAATGTGGTTAGAGTTGCCTTTCCCTTTAAACCTCAATGCCCTCAAAAGTGCACACACTGATGAAAGGCTTTACATGATATGATATGTGTATTACATATGTAACATTAAACGAAATGACTAATTTGGACCTATTCTAGAGTCAAAACCCTGGGGTCTCGAAATTCACCATTTTTGTACATCCTTTTCCGTTTTTCCTAGATATGCAATCCCGTGGGGATCCGGGTTAGAATAGGTCCGCAGTAGCCCTTGCTTGTCGTAAAATGCGACTAAATGGGTTATCCTTCGGACGAGACCGCAAAACCGAAGTCCCGTGTCACAGCAGGTGTGGCACGATAAAAATCCCTCCCTGCTCAAAGGCCATAAGCGCCGAGCATAGGTCTAAATTTTGCAGCCCTTCACCGGCAGTGGTGACGTCTCCATATGAGTGAAATATTCTAGAGAGGGACGTTAAACAACATTCAATCAATCAATCAATCCTAGATTTGCATTTACTTTTTATCAGCAAATTTAAAGAAGTCTTTCAAATGATAATCACTATAACAATTTTGCCCCCACCCTGGTACTAAAACCCTTACCCCTGGGATCATGAAATTTACAATTTTGGTAAAGGACTGTCTCTTCCTGCAGTTGTAGAGAAGATTTTTTAACATGGATAATCTTTGGCAGTTTTTAGCCCGTCCCTAAGGGCCCATAGGGATGCAGGAGTCCTGAAATTTACAATTTATGTCCCCTTTGTCCCAAAGATGCTTCACATCAAATTCGAAAAGAATTGGAATGGTAGTTATCAAGAAGAAACATGGGTAGTGATTGGTCCTTCGCCTAAAGCTCGATCGGCAATTCCATCGCCAAACGCTCGTCATCAGATATGAATGTCACGGGTCCTCGGAGATGACCTTAAAAACGGATGATCCATGTCACAGTAGGTGTGGCACGCTAAAGAACACTCACTGCTCAATGGCCGTAAGCGCCGCGCATAGGCCTAAATTTGAAGCCCTTCACCGGTCTTGGTGACGTCTTCATATGAGTGAAAAATTCTCGAGTGAGACGTTAAGCAAGACACAATCAATCAATCAATCGGCAATATAAAAATGTTTATGATCAATTGTGAACACATCTAATCACTGACTATTTTGATTCCACCCAGATACCAAAAAACCCCACCCCTGAGATCATGAAATCAAAAATTTGGATAAAGACTACTTACTCCATCCAAATATCTATTTAGTTTCAATCCAGTATCAATAACATTAAGGAACACACATGCATTATTTAAATGTTTCACACATATACACTATATATATACCAAGTTTAGCCCCGTCCTGGAGTCCGAAACTCTACCCAGGGGATCAGGAAATTTACAATTTTGGAAGAGACCCTCCTAATCTACATCACTATGCATTTAGTTTGTCCTAAAATATGCAGTTGTAGAGAAGATTGTTGAAAATGGGTCAGTTTTGGCAGCTTTCGTCCCATTCCTATGTCCCCATTGCCTTAAAGATACTTAAGAAGAAGTTAAAAGTGTTCAATAATCACAGACCATTTTGGCCCCATCCCGATACCAAAACTCCTATATATCCCTGAGATGATGAAATTTAAAATTTTGGCAAAAGGCTACCTGCTCATTTTAAATATCAATTTACTTTTAATTTAGTATCAAGAGCATTAAAGAAGACATTTTTAAATGTTAATTCACACATATTCACTATATACCTAATTTGGCCCCGACCTGAAGTCAGAATCACTACCTCGGGGATAATGACCATTTTGGTAGAGACCTTTGTACTCTTTTTCAATATGCATGCATTCAGTGTTTCTTACAGATGTGCGGTTGTAGAGAAGATTTTTGAACATTGGTAAAAAAAATATATAATGCTTGCCCCGACCCTATGGCCCCATGGAGGTGCAGGAGTCTTGCAATTTGTTCCCCCTTTCACAAAAATGCTTCATACCAATTTGAAGAGAATTGGAATGGTAGTTATCAAAAAGACATTAAAAACATTCAGTTGCTTACGCACGACAGACTTTAACCAGTTGCAATAGGTCACCTGGTTTTACTCAAATTTAAGATATATTTTGAGGGGGAGGGGGGAGCAAAATGTTATAAAATCTATGAAATGAATTACATGTAGAATAATTTCCCATTTGCTGACATACCGGTGTCTTTAAAAGCCTTGCATGGTGGCCAAGCTTTTTTACAACTAGACAGTGAAATGGGGTTACAGGGGAGTACAACTTCCTTGATTAGACTGAAAATGTTCAACAACTCCCTCCTTCTTTTGTTTGCAGGATTGGTTAACACCCCTCTTTAAACAATGTTCTGGATCCGCCTCTGCTAAACGTACGAATGTTTCCCGTTTAATACACCACATTTCCCGTTTTTACACTACATTACTTACATATCAGAGCAAATCAGTAGAAACATAGATTAAAGGCATTCTAGTATGTTGAGTAGAAATAACAAAAGAGATTCAAATGTACAGTACCGATAGTATACAATACAATTAGACACTAAGAAATCCTTCCATAAATTGTAACCATTTTATTCCATCTTCATATTATAATTATTGAAATGTTATATTCTTTTATACAAATGCAGGTCAATGTGTGTTGTGTATAAAGTAATTGTGACATTTTCACAGTAGGACAAAGGCTTCATCATGTACAATCATTTCTATTCGCACATACATGTACGTGCACTTACAAAATTTTAGAGTGAACAAAATAATTCAATAATGAAAATACTCTCACATGCTATGTAAAACCAAATAAAATAAAATGTTTGAGCATTGTATCATTGCATTGATGTGCTTTGTCGTCAGTGAGTGGGTGTATAATAAAATACATATTTTAAAAAAGGCATGGATCTGTCTGAATTTTATCTATATTAGCCAAGGAAGTATGGCGTTGTCAAACACTGTCTTGTTGCTATGCCAATGGATGTGTTGCACGCCGGGAATGGTATAAGTCTTGATCTTCTTCTGTTTATATAACGTCTGTAAACCGAAGGAATCTTCCAGGAAGTACTAAAGAGAAAATAGAGAAGATGTCAAAGATACTTCTGTTATAGTATACTACAGAGAAAGTAGAGAAAATATTTAATATATTGGCTCAAACTCAAACTACAAATATCTTAAGAACAAGGAGAACTACTAGTTATATGAGATCAGCAGATGTAGACACTCCAAGCGAACAACAAGGAGAACTACTAGTTATATGAGATCAGCAGACGCAGACACTCCAAGCGAACTTACTCTCTGTTGTTCCATTTCGACAATTTTCTCTTCAGAGTTGTAATAAGCAAAATGGCTGAAAAAAATGAGAAAGCGACGTTAATCTGTGATTTATCTGATGCTATAGTTGTAGGTGCGTTCACAAATTTTTATTAATCTTGTTCAGTTGACCAGCATAAAAGCAGGGATGGTAATATTTTGTTATCGTTTTAGTATCTATACTACAAGATAAGATCCCCTTCAGACTGGGATTCGAGTCCACTATCGGTTTGATGTTATACTGTCACACTGTTCGTGAAGGTACATTCTACTTCATTTCACAGCAAACATTTACTCAATACGTTATGATAAATGAGAAAATTAACTCTTTATTCCAGCGTTGTACCCATATAAGCATACAAAGGAGAAAAAAATAGCAAATACTGTTAAAAACACGGAAGAATAGTAACAGTATTTCTGAACAACAACACCCCCCACACCAGGAAAAAATAAAATTAAGTTTACATTTTTAGGTCACCTGAATGAATTCAGACCTATTGCTATCTGTTTTTGTCCGTCGTCGTTCGTCGTGCGTTAACATTTGAACATTTTCAGCTTCTTCTCTGAAACCCCTGAACCAATTTCAACCAATTTTGGCATATAGCATCTGTGGGTGGAGGGGAACAAAAATTGTGAAATTCGTGGTCCCTGTCCCCCTGGGGCCTGAGGAGTGGGGCAAAAACCATCAAAATGAGTGTAATTTTAAAAAATCTTCTTCTTTACTCCTGGACATCAAGAAGCCAAACTGTGGGCATAATTATAATGAGCATTGAGCCCTCTACCCAAATTGTGAAATTCATGGCCCCTGGGGCAGGGGTTCTTGTGTTAGGGTGGGGCTCTATTGGTCATATAGTGAAAATGTAGAAATTCTTTGAAAATCTTCTCTGTCTCTGGGTATTAAGTAGACAAACTAATAGCATGGTAATGATGAGCAAGGATGCCTCTTTATACCCCCCGCAACAAGTTGTGGGGGGGGGGGGGTATACTGGAATCGGGTTGTCCGTCCGTCCGTCCGTCCGTCTGTAGACGCAATGGTTTCCGGGCTCTAAAGCATTATCCTTTCCACCTACCGTCACCATATCATATATATGGACTACCCATGGGATGAAGATGTTCCCTATCGATTTTGGGGTCAAAAGGTCAAGCGCACTGGACATCGAAGTAGCAATATGGTTTCCGGGCTCTAAAGTGTTATCCTTTCCACCTACAGTCACCATATCATACATATGGACTACACATGGGATGAAGATGTTCCCTATCGATTTTGGGGTCAAAAGGTCAAAGGTCAAGCGCACTGGACATCGAAGTAGCAATATGGTTTCCGGGCTCTAAAGTGTTATCCTTTCCACCTACAGTCACCATATCAAACATATGGACTACCCATGGGATGAAGATGTTCCCTATCGATTTTGGGGTCAAAAGGTCAAAGGTCAAGCGCACTGGACATCGAAGTAGCAATATGGTTTCCGGGCTCTAAAGCGTTATCCTTTCCACCTACAGTCACCATATCACATATATGGACTACCCATGGGATGAAGATGATCCTAATCGATTTTGGGGTCAAAAGGTCAAAGGTCACGCGCACTGGACATCGAAGTAGCAATATGGTTTCCGGGCTCTAAAGCATTATCCTTTCCACCTACAGTCACCATATCATACATATGGACTACCCATGGGATGAAGATGTTCCCTATCGATTTTTGGGTCAAAAGGTCAAAGGTCATGCGCACTGGACATCGAAGTAGCAACACTCAGAAAAGAGGTAGTTTATACCTATTACCAACACCCTTTGGGAGATTGGGGTAAGCGGGGGGTATTCTTAGTGAGCATTGCTCACAGTACCTCTTGTTAAAAATTGTGAAATTCATGGCCCCTGGATCAGGGGTTCTGGTGCTAGGGTGGGGCTCTATAAGTCATATAGTGAAAATGCATTATTTCTTTGAAAATCTTCTTCTCTGTCCTTGGGTATTAAGTAGACAAACCAATAGCATGGTTATGATGAGCAAGGATGCCTCTTTCAAAATTGTGAAATTCATGGCCCCTGGGTCAGGGGTTCTGGTATTAGGGTGGGGCCCTATTGATCATATAGTGAAAATGCATTTTATTTCTTTGAAAATCTTCTCCTCTGCTGCTGGGTATTAAGTAGACAAACTAATAGTATGATAATGATGATCAAGGATGCTTCTTTCAAAACTGAAATTTATGGCCCCTGGGTCAGGGGTTCTGGTGCAAAGGCGGGGCTGACCACATAGCTATTCAATGTTTCTTCCATCCAAAAGTAAAATGCTTATATTTAAACACAAACCTAATTCAAACATTGGAAGGTTGTTACATGATACTCAGGTGACCTATAAGGCCCCTGGGCCTCTTGTTTACTTTAGACATTGTGGGAGTGGGGTGGAAATATTTGCATTTGCAATGATAAACTTCACAAAACTGAATAAGTTGGGTTTTGTTTTTTTAAACCAATACCTTGATTCCCATGGAGTGATGACGCCATCGTTCGGTCCACCAATCAGAATAAGTCTATTAAGTCTTAGGAAGTTTTGCTTGTACTCTAAATATAGAAAATTGAAAATGAAATTTGATTATTGTCACTTTTTTAAAATATTGTCATTGATTTTAAAGTCAACTGAGGAATGCTGCATTGTACCAAATTTTAAATTACTTACTATTGATGTTTGGCGTGTAGGTATCATTGTTTAACGGTGCAAGAAATTTAGAATATTTCTGGTATTCTTCCAAGTGGTGGGGATCTGAAGCGATATAAAACTCGGTAAATACGTTGAATCTATCAAAAGTTTATTCAATAAAGTCATGAGCCTGGACCGGATTTCATAAAACCATCTTAAGGTCTGTTCACGACAGATAAGACCGTCTTAAGATCTGACTTATGACAATCATTAGATACCAGAGTACTGTTTCACAAAACCATCTTAACTTCAAGAAATCTTAGTATAGATCTTAGAACGTTATCATACCCGTTACATTGTAAAATACCGATTTTTTTTTTTTTAAATTATCTTTTAACTTCATGCTTAAGATTTAAATACTTCATGAAAGATAAAAGTAAACAAACTAAAGAGGAAGTCGAAATATTACGATTTTAGTGATTTGTAATGATTTAAAGTATTTTAAAAATTCAAACATAGTACTTCTTTTCTATATGAATGATACAGCTACATGTACTTGCGGAATGTTATAAACGAATAATAATGTTTTAATTTAAACTATATTACATTATGTAGAAACATAATTGGATTGGACATATAAGCCCTCTCCATAAACAAATATTAAGTTGTTCACCACAGAGTTCAAAGGTCACATGTCGCGGTAAAACAAAACTTTTCAAAGATACACATATCCCCCTAAACTTTCTCAAGTCTCTATATTATCTTTTTTATTTCATGTATCTGCTCTCTTTCATACTTTTAATTTATGATGTCAATTAAAGTATCATAAGCCCGTTTTGGGCCCGAGCCCTGTGATATCTATATTTATGGTATCACAGGGTTCGGGTCAAAAACGGGCTTAGCCCCTGTGGCCGCCGCCATTTCAAGAATTAAGACACGCATCCGGATGTATCTTAAGATTTCTAACATTGTTGTGGTTATCGTAAGATATGACAGTTTTGTAAAACAGCGACGAGAACATCTTCTTATGACAAGCATTGGTCTTAAGACGGAGTTTAGCCTTTAGATAAGTTGTGTGAGACCGGTCACTGATTTACTTCTAAACACACAGCGGCACTCAGCCTAATTTTACCTTTCCAGTAATTTCCCAACGAGACGTCTTGTCCTTCTTTTGTATAAAGCACTCTACAATAGAAATGGTTTTGTTAAATGTTGCTGTAACTCGTATGTGCACAAGATCGGGGCAAATGCAGATTGAACTTTTAAGATACTCGCCTGTGCAGTTCCGATTTCAGGAAATTTGGGAAAATGTACTTCAGATAATTTGTATCTGTAATGGACAGAAATTAATGTGTATTAAGAACAACAGAATATATTTATCACAACACGACCACAGTAATAATGTTTTACTACTCGCCTCCGTACTGCCCGGCTAGTGGTGCGCTCAGAGAAATGAAGGTGTCCACGTTGTGCTGAGTTGTTGACAAAATTCCGCGACAAATCAGGCCTCCTATAAATAGAATATTCACATATAAAAATCATGATCATCAAGTAATTTTGAAAAACAAATATTTTCAAAACACATACAATGTAACAGTTTATTAAAAAAATTTCTGTAAATGCGCCTTACCAATAAGACAATGTTAAATATTCGTTTCTTTGTTTCTGAAATTAGTGGGGCTTTTCGGATGAAAAGTGACTTTAAATGAAAATTAATGTGAAGTTGACTGGGGAAAGGTATTATTTCCAAATAAAACCAAAAATTGTGGAATATAATAACTCAGGAGTTTACTTTCTGATGATGCGTGTGGGAAATCTACATAAAAGTTTATCTAGCTTTCCCATACTCGTAACCAGTAAGGAATATCCCAATACTCTTTAGAATACTCAAACTCCGTGCAGTGTCAATTCTCCGGGACTACTTTCCCGTACGAAAAATGATATTGGAGTTGTAGTGTAACGGAATATACTGAGCTGACTGGAGCTTGTAGAATACCTCTGATTATAACAATGAAAACAAATCAAGTCAATTATCCGGAGTTACATGTATCAATAGAAATCCTATATATCTAAGCCTTCTGATTTTCTCCCAACTTGATTAGCGGGTTGGGATTCGCAGTTCGATCTGAGGAGTAAATTATGACCTTTTAAATTTTCAAAAATATATTTAAGATTGAATGTATCTCGATGTTCCTCGCAACATTATCCCGTGTGGATCCGGGTTAGAATAGGTCCTCAGTACCCCCTTGCTTGTCATAAGAGGCGACTAAATGGAGCGGTCCTTCGGATGAGACCGCAAAAACCGAGGCCCAGTGTCACAGTAGGTGTGGCACGATAAAGACCCCTCCCTGCTCATATGCCGTAAGCGCCGAATATAGGTCCAAATTTTGCAGCCCTTTATCGGCAATGGTGACGTCTCCATATGAGTGAAAAATTCTCAAGAGGGGTGATAAACAATATTCATCCATCTGTTGCAACATTGATAGCCTGGGGGTCACATCTTATCATCAAATTATAGATTCTTGTTTTAACAGTGTGATATTTAGCTCTGAATACAAGATCAGATTTGTTACTTTATACACAATTTGTAGTTATTATCGGTATCTAAACACACTAAAAATCATATGGTGAGATTTTTTTATGTGCATGTCGAAGCTCAGGGCTGAGCTCACAAATGCTTGTAGAAATAGGTGTAGGAGAAATGCAAGATTTATAGTTTACCAAATTTCCATAGTTACAATTGTATACTAGAGGAAAAATTTTCTGTTAGGATAAATGATCTCGTTAATCTAGTATGGTAATCAATCTTCTGTAAAAGATTGGGATTTTTAGAAAATCCAGGCTAGGAAAGGTATATAGAATGTCCGGAGTGTTGTATGTATTAACAGTGAAAATTTTTTTTGTCGCATTTTCTATCTGATAGGATAATGAAATAGGATTTTGATGGGATTAAAAATCTAACATTCTTGTAAAGGGTGTTTGTCTTTGGATGTATGCGAGTATTTAACTTTGTGTTATGATATACAAGTTTTTAAAAAATCCCCACCAAAATGCATTTCAAGGGTAGTAAAAATTCTAAAGTTTTTAATGTTCAGAGTTAAGTGATGCACCGTTTGTTTAGTAATAATTGAGAAATAAATGTTTTAATACTGACCTTGTGAGAAACAGATAAGATGGATGCCGTTGGTGTGATTGTTCATGATGCTGATCACCTCCTTACTTATGACGTCAACCTGTTTCCATAGAGGCACAAGGCTGTCAAGTCTTTGATATAGGGGTATGGCGTAGAACGGTGTGTCGGGGTGAACCTGGAAGAAAAAGGAGCTCAATAAAGCCACCCACCTACCCATTCTGGTTGAATTTTATTTATAATAAAGACCTTTTTTGGTCATTTTTGGGATCTTCACCCCACCCCTTTTTTTTAGGCGGAAAGGATACAAACTTGGTTTGCAACCCTTTGAATTTTTTGATCCGCCACCGGTGTCGTGTACACGGTCATTCAAAGGGCGTCAGTAATCTAATGGAGGGAGCGGGGATGGTAATTTTCCCTGACTTTTAAACATTTTTTTTCTCAAGACAAATTTATCATTTATCTATCAACTCACAATCACACGGGAAAAACTAAAATGTTCATTTGAAGTTGAGGTACATGTAACAGCGTATGTCAACAATGTGTGCCATCAGTCGTATGTATAAATGTACTACTATATGTCAACAACTGTATTAAATAGTTATTTAAAGATATAAACTACATTCTTTCAAAGTACAATATGCTATGAAAGCAGGGTGGGTGGGGGTGTTAGTACCGAAATAAAATGGCATTCACTGCTTTATGGAATCGACTGACTTACCTCCTCAACCCATTTTTGAATATCCGAACCTTCCTGGTAATTACCCAGAATTCCGTGGATAAACACTATAGCTTTGGGACCGTTCGGAACATTATGGACAGCAAGTATTATAGCCAAAATGGATAATTGTAAAATTACAACCAGTAACATCTTCTCAGGCTTGCACATCAACATTCCACTCGTATCTTGAAAAACTTTGAACCATGCACTGGTCAATCACATCTCAGGTAGATTAAAATTTGATTGTAAATAAATCTTTGGAGGCCTCTTTATACCAGAAGCTGATACGCGGGAAGGTGTGAAAAGCCATCGGCATTTATGAGTGACAGATTGGTGTTGCGATAATGTAAATCAACTGAGTAATTAGGACTTCTCATGTTGAGTAATTATGAGTACTCAAGTGGAGTAATGAGGACTAATCCGATTGTCATTAGGACTAATGTTGTTGTAATTGGGACTAATCAAGTTCCCTTCACGGGCGTGTCAACGGGAGAGTACCGTTACTGAAAGGAATTCCTCATAGCAACCAAACAGATTAGTATATTACAGTGGGTTAGTAGATATCGACATGGACTATCTTACTCTAATATCCAGCAGTTGTATGATAGAGGTATCAAAGCTAGTACAATATTAAAAGTTTAGATCATACAATGTAATTCATCACTGCGGTAAACTGTAAATCTGATATCTTAGATAAGGCGGTGTAATCAGCAGGAGTGTGAAGCGTATGGAAGCACATACATGTATATACAGCTGTATATCAGTGTCACAATTATATCTTTAACATTAACTGAATAACAATGCGATTTTTAAAAACATTTTCATTCTGTATTTTGGCTTTCAAAAAAAAATTATATATATATATATATGACTTTACTCTGCTCTCCTGTCAAACTTGTTACACCACTTGTACCTCACTCTGCGATCACATCAAAATTCCCAAACTACTGTATTCTGTGATCCTGTGGAAATTTTTATACCTACTCTGCGATCCGTTCAAAATTTCTATGCTTTCTGCACATTACACTGCAATCCTGTCAAAATTTTATACTACACTGTACATATACCTTACCCCGTATTCTGTGTTAAAATGTTGACACTCCCTGACCCTGCGATTCTGACAATTTTTACACTTACATTCTACTTTCAATTTTGTCAGAATTCCCAGCCGTTGAAATAGACGTACTATATTTATCAAGATCCATACGCACATTGTTCACATCTGCATGGCATTCATGGGGAAATGACAATCATTACAATTGGTAAAGAAATCGAAGGCAAGACATTGGAAATGTAAATATTTGAAAACGGCTGCTGGGGACAGGGATAATTTTCTCCATTGGAACTATGAGACACATGTATTTTGAAATTGAATTTTTCAACTTTCAAATGTTATTAGGAGAAGGTTATAGGAGGCATTCGTCCACAGCATTGCAAATACCGCACTGTGTACATGTGAAATAACCGAGTGCTCTGAATGCCCGAGCTAATTTCGAGTGAGAAAAAAAAAATCAATTAAATTTTCAAATTAGTTCTCAAATATTTAACTTGAAAATTTTAATGACAATTTAGACGGGTCATATGCAAGTCGAAAGCCACGGACTACTGTATAGAATGCCTTTGCCTATTATTTTTTTAATTGCTGAAATTTGGCACCCTGTTAAAAGAGTTACCTGCCTTTCTCTGTTATACATTTCAATGGTACCTAGACATTCGGAGGGCCTATGTCCTAACTTTGTCTAAATGTTCTTAACCAAGACAATTTCTTTTTATGAATGTCACAGACAATAAATAAAATGGACGGACTGACAGACAATAATTAATCTGAAACGATTAATTTACACGCAATAAATAAATCCGATAGAGATTGACACACAATAATTTCTAAAGACATGTGTCAGTCTGATAAAAGTAAGAAGGGGCTCAGAATTATACCGAACTTTACATTTCTACTAATTGTGGGTGATGAGTGTTAGACATTAAATGTAATGTCAGACAAGACAGACCAAAACTGAAGATATTAGTATTCCGTCGTTTTACTTGATAAATTACGCATAATTTACAGTTTATTGGACCCAACTGAGCAAAAATAAAACGAAGTAAAGCTTACGTGATGAAAGATGTATTTTAATATAATTTAGCCATGAAATACATGTAAATCCAACCTGTTTTATCCATGCATCCAACTCTTGTGATTCAACAGCGACATCTCCAAATATTCCATGCATGAAAACCACGGCTTTATACGACTTCGTAACACCATTATCAAAACAAATAACAGAAATCAAAACCAAGAAATAAAACGATTTTTTTGCGGACATACATCTGAATTTCGTGATCATTTCTGAGCAGAAATTACACCCGACATGTAGTGGCTGAATCATTCAATCATTTGTGTATGTAGTTTAAAATCCCTTTATATCCCGGAAGCAATTTTTAAAATTCTGTACACATTTTCGTTTTCAAAATTTCTATTTTAAAATCTTCCTTATTTGACGTTTGAGATATTTATGATTTAAGATATGATAGTAGCATGTACAATACTTTCTCAAAAAATCAGCGACCCCTGGGGCCGGTCCATTCAACTAAATTGTGTTAATAACATAAAGAGGCCTTATTACTTAAATGAATTAAAACGAAAGAACATGCCTGTAGTGCTGTGTTACCATGGAACACACAGAAACAAAATTAAATTACAATCCAGTTTTGTTTCGGTTTTTCCCCCAATGATAGGAAGGTGGCTATTAAATCATTAGTGGTTGTCACGGGTAATTACAAGACAAAAAACGAATATGATATTGAGATTGTATTTTAAAACACGGAAATTAGCTTTACTGGAGTTCTAGATGTGATGGAGGAAGTTCATCTAGAGTTCTAGATGTGAAGGGGAAGTTCGTCTGGAGTTCTAAATGTGAAGGAGGAAGTTCGTCTGGAGTTCTTAATGTGAAGGAAGAAGTTCATCTGGAGTTCTAGATGTGAAGGAGGAAGTTTGTCTGAGAAGAAAATCAAGAAGTGGTATACAATATTTTATGAAACGCTGTCGGATTTTCTGAGCTCACGTTCAGTATTTACAGAATGTATATAAAAATAGGTATTTATCTAACGCTTGTCTCATATGTTAATACATACTTTCATGACACAATCACAGGTGCTTGGGTTCAGGAACACACACACACCCCAGTTGCATATTGTCAATGACGGCCCTACCCTGGCCCACAAGCGCTTGTTTCATAGACTTGGTAAGTTATGCTACTAATAAGGTCTCCATCTTGTTCGGGATCCAAAAGTAGGTCACCGCTACAACCCCTCTGTATTTATGTTTTTCTCCATTTTAGCGTCTAACAAGCATATACAATTTTTACTGAAAACACCATTCTTGTACCTCCTATAGCCTCCCTTACCTTACCCCCTCCATAACACTGACATTGACTCTTGAATGACGGAATTAAATGCTTCATTGTCCATACTCAAAATCCTGTGTCTAAAAGACTTAAAACTTCCGGTTTGGCAACCGTGATATGTTAACGCGCTCTCATCGGCTTTTGGTATTCTCGGGAGTCTCTTCATTTGTCTTAATTAACATACAATTTTATTTTCATATAATCATTTTATCAATATTTGAATTACTGTAAAACTAAGTACTCTGAATTGATATTAAAAAGATGTTTGAGTTCCTATATAGGTACCCGTAGTCTTTGGTGATAAGGTTTTCCAACAATCTGTTGGAATTCTCATGGGCACGAATTGTGCTCCTTTACTACCTGACCTGACCTGCTTTTGTATTCTTACGAGAAGACTTTATTCAAAAGCTTCTACATGAGAAGAAAAATCTCTCGCTGTGGACTTAAACTAGAGATGAGATGTACATACCAATGAACTCAAAATAAAAGACACAATACAATCTTCCATAGCTGCTTCATATTCGGATATTTTATTGAACATAGAACTTAAAGGTAAATGTAATATAAGAACCTTACTTTATGATAAACGGAAAGACTTAGATTTTTCCACTGTCAATGTTTTGTATTTATGTAGTGCTCAATATTCTATTCGATACGCGAGATCTTGCATCTGATCAATTATTAAAACCGAGGCTGGCTTCTGACAAATAAGTTGATGTTACAAGGGTTTCAACAGTCTTGTTTTAAAGCAGCACTTCGCAAATTCTATGGTCGTTACAAAACTCTAATTACAAATACAAACTGTTATTCCATCGAATACTGTACGATGTGTTTCATACCGTCCGTTACATACTGATTTTGACTACATATTACCCCGTTTACTTGATCAGCATATAGGGCTCATGGCGGGCGTTACTGGTTAACAAGGGATGTTTACTCCTCCTAATCACTTCTTCCCACCTTTTGGTGTTTTCTGGGTTCCGTGTTTGCCACACTCTTAATTTTGTATTATTCATGAGATTTATGAAATCTATCACTGTTCGTTATGTTCACCTTTTCTACTCTTTGATACCAAGCTTCGGCCTGGACAAAATATTTATTTTCTATTGGCCAAATGACAATGAATAATGGGCATAATAGGTTGTTTTGTATCAGCCTCTAATGTATCTCTGTGAGTTATATCCCTGAAATATTTTCCAAGGGGGTTTGACCACGATATCACTACACAAGGTCATATGAAGATCACAATGATAAATAGTACATCCTGTATGTACTTATTTAATCAATGATGCATCTGCATACCAAATATAGCCTGAACAAGAATTTCAAATTTCTCTTTACCCATGACTTTGCCCTTGGTCAAATAATCTTTATTTGAAGTAATGGTTTACCATTAAACCAAAACCGCTTCAGTTTCAAGTAATGGTATACCATTTGTTTTAGCCAAAGCAACTCCCTGTGTCAAGTATGAATATGGAATACCTCTTCAACAAAATTTGACCCAAAAAAACTCAACATTGATGGTGACTTTGACCTTGAATAATAGGCATAGATTTTCTCAATTCTATATTTTGCTATAACCAAGCCTTCTAAGTTTGGTTGAATGTGTAGCGCAGAGGGTGAATGTTTTTCCGATCTAAACTCAGTATCGCATATCAAAGGATGACCGAGTCCGCGCTATACTGAACTAAACTCAATACCGCATAGCAAAGGATGACCGAGTCCGCGCTATACTGAACTAAACTCAGTACCGCATAGCAAAGGATGACCGAGTCCGCGTTATACTGATCTAAACTCACCAATTTCTATTGCGATTTCATCTTTAGCATCGAAGAAATAAGTTGTAAAAGACAAAATTCTGATATTGGGAACGTATTGTGGTTGTGGCTTCTCTCGGGATTCGGCATTACTGTGGTTCGATTAATATTCTGGAGTTATCTCTCTTCAACCAAACAATCTGACTATGTACAAACTTATATTTAAAATATAGATCTGTACTTTAATCAGATTGTGAATTGAATTTATTGAAATATGATAAAGATTGCTAAGGCAACTTAGGAGATGTACTTGTTACAAAAAATTAATATTAAATTAATGAATTTCACTGACGCAATTAGATATAGTCAATCTGATTAATCCAGACCCTTTACAGAAATCTACGTGAGCGGTATATATAAGCCAGTATATATATATATATATATATATATATATATATATATATATATATATATTGAAAAAAATATTTTTTTTAAAAATCTACTCAGCAAAGTGACTATCACCAGTGGCGGATTTAAGGGGGCACACCCCCCCCCCCCTCTAAAATTTTCAAATTTAAGGTAAATCGTGGTCTCTTGTTTAGAATAATGTAAACGATAAAAGAAGCAATAATTTCTTCCACTCTCGGAGGAATAAATGATAAAATCTTTTTATTTAATGAATTCCTTTTATTCGGAGAACTTACATTTTTCCCCAAAACCCTTAAAATTTGCGTCATTTTATTAATTTCACCTTATTAAAAATGACAGAAAATGGTAAAAATTACTACATAGATATATTTCAAGCCTTATAAAATCTGTAAAATCCAGGAGCTTCCGGGGGCTTCGTCCCCTGGATCCCCACCAGGGCTTTGTCCTAGACCCACTGGGGGTCTGAAGACGGTCCCCAGACCCCCTGCCTCATAAAAAGTTCCGCCCCTTAAGTGCAATTCCTGGATACGCCCCTGGTCACATGTTATTGAATTTACTTCTTTCAAGGGCGGCAACTCAGGTCAACATTTAGAATACAAAGGATATGATGGATATAGCACACATAACCAATTGTTAAAATCAAATTCAAAACCTGCATTACGTTTTTGCTGGATGAATTCAAATTTTTCAATATGAACAATATTTTACCGAAATATATAATTCATTGACGTATTTTAAAACTTCCTGCTCTGCGCACGCTGCACTATTTGGCACCACACCCACCCCTTTCTTCATACGGTAGTCTAGTAGTTACAGCGCTCGCTTCGCCACCGAGAGGCCCGGATTTCTGTTCTCGATCCCATCTCAAACCTAAGACTTTTGACAAATGTCTGTCAAGAGTATTTCAGATATGACCCTAAAAACAGAGGTCGCCGGATGTCAAGGTAGATCTTGGCACGATAAAGAACCCTTGCTACTACGGTCAGAAGCGCCACGTATAGATAAAAAGAAATCGTGGCCCTTTCCCTAAAGCTAGCTATGTCTATACACCAAAGACAAAAATGGCGCGTGAAACACCCCCTCCCCTCTCCGTGTTCGAATCTTCTTTTTTAACATAAAGGAAGTTCTTCATATAGATCCTGTTAAATTCGTCTTAATTAATTGTATTTCGGAGGGTGTAATCAATTGTATTTAAATTTACTATAATTCATATGAGGTAAAATTTGAGAAAGGTTTGATATGATCCTACAAGGCCATGGTTGAGTAACTACCGCAGTATTACGCTAAAATATCTTGTAAATACCAAATTACCCAATTTAATAAAAAAAAAAAAAAATACCCCATGTGAAGTTTTACGTCACTATAGGTAATTTACCTCCCCTCTGTTTTTATCACCTGATTAGCGGATTATCTTGGTTAATACATATGATTCATCACTTGTTGTGAATCTATTATTTATTACAGTATTCTTTACCAAAAAAAAAGAAAAACGAATAACAATAAATAGCATGTCATATCAACTAATACGAGTTTATACAACAATCCTTTTCATAAACACAAAACAATCATAACTAAGGTGGTTGGTTGTACATTGTATATTGTTTTAAAAAACGTCCCGCTTAAGAATTGAATTTTGTTTATCGTGCCACGCCTGCTGTGACACGGGGCCTTGGTTTTTGTGGTCTCATTCGAAGGACCACCCCATTAAATCGTCCCTTACGACAATCAAGGGGTACGGAGGACCTATTCTAACCCGGATCCCTACGGGACTCATACATATAACATGGTACATATAATTAGCAACACAGTCGAAGTTACATCCCTACGAATTCAAGTGGTGAATAAACATATTTTATTTCAAAGTTGAACCATAATGGTATTGTATATTTACATCCTACAATTTTTGGGAATGATTTTATTTCGTGGCAGAGTGTTTTGTAAAAGAGTTAGGGAAGCCACAGAAACAGCACAATTTTTCTTTCTCACAGTTCCATCTGTTTCCGATTTTTATTTCCATCATGGATAAAATATAAACTTTTAAAATGTGCTTCATACATTCTAGAAACATATTAAAACTTGGATGAAGAGCATGGCATTATTACATTCATTTTAATAGTTTTTAAATCTATGAATAAACTCACATTAAATACCCAAAAATCACACTTAAAACTTTCTAATCTCAATATTTTCAGTATGGACCCCTATATTCACCCTTTTTCAATTTTAATTGAAGGTTATACGTATAATTTGTGTGGGATTTGTTTATTTCATTATACTTACATTCGCCAATGTGTTTCCTTTTATGGCGATACTAACGAAATTGACATTCAATTTTTGATAACATGGCGTTGGTCACGTAGTCAGACTTTCTTGCGTAGAAATACAATCCTTCAAAAGTATTTGGGTACTAGGTATTTTTACTTGGCTTCTTGCTTACACAATGACATCATAACAGATCGAAACAAAAATTTCTATGGAGTTTATTTTGTAAACAGAGACAAATTTCATCTATTATTAATAAGACAAAAATATTAAACATACCGTTCATTTGTTTTATTTTAATTACCGTCTGCTACTGAACTGCAACTTCTGCAATATGTCGACTTCATACGATGACATTGATATCGGAAGCCAAGAAATGGAGACAGATTTACTTTATATTCACACTTTTACCCACAGAATATAAGAAAAACAATTCTGGTAATTTGCAGCTTGTGTTTGCTGAACATTACAAATGAAACATGAGAAAGAACACCATTGTGTGAATTTGTCATTTATTAAAATAACAAATGACTAGCAACTAAAATTGTGCATAACATTTCATTAAAGCGTCCATTTACGTTTGAGTGCTGTCGCTAGTGTTTTGCAAAATATAGGTAAAAATATTCAGAAATTTCGGTAATAAGGACCATCGCGCCATCTTAAACACACAAAATGATCATTGAAAAATGAAACAAAAATTCTCTTGTTGTGGCCTTCAACTCGACATTAAGATATATCGACGACGTCTTATTTATAAACATTTATTAATTCTATTCATATGTTGATTCGATATATCCCAGCCTGTGAACCCGAAATAAAAGACAGAGTCTTCCACATCTGCTTCATACTTAGATATCTTATTGAACATAGACGTTAACGGCAAACCAACAACTCAACTTTATGACAATTAGGATGACTTCAGCTTCTCCATCGTCAACTTCCCGTATTTATATAGTAATATTCCATTATCACCTGTATATGGTTTTATGACTCATCTGCTTCCACACGCAACAGTTTGTTCTGTGATACGGCTTGTTACTGACAAATAAGTTGATGTTACAGAGCTTTCAAAAGTATCGCTGAAAGTCAGCATTTCTAAAATTTTATAGTCGTTATAAAGATCTTATTTGTCAATACAACCTGTCATTTAGTGAAATGCCGCCTGGAATGTTTCATACCAATACTGAGGTAGTCCATTGCACATTGATTCTGACTACGAATTACTCCGTTTACCCGAACGACAATACACAAAGCTTAAGAAGGTCTGTGTCATTCTTCCAAGTTTAAATGAAAAGGTGAAGATAAAGAACAGTGATAAATCTGATAACTCCTATAGAGAATACAAAATTGAGAGTAGGGTAAACACAGACCCTGGATATGCCAGATATTGGATCGGTTGCCGAGGAGTAAGCATCCCCTGTCGACCGGTCACACCCACCGCAAGCCCATACATCCATGTAAGTTAATAGCTTATGTAAGCTCCCGTCAAACACCCAAATCATTTCAATACGGAAACCAATTTTCTTTTTTCATTTCATTAACAAATAACACTAAAAAAAATTATATCTTATTTCTTAATGAAATTTTATTTTATTTTTTATACTAGTCTTTATGAATATATTTCTATTTTATCCCATGGGGATCCGGGTCAGAATAGATCTTCAGTACCCCCTTGCTTGTCGTAATAGGCGACTAAATGGGGTGGTCCTTCGGATGAGACAACAAAAACCGAGGCCCCGTGTCACAGCAGGCGTTGCATACGGCCACCATTTCATATTTACCTTCTCAACACTGAAGAGTTCCGATATAATATTTCATGACAGTTTGTACTACGATCGGAAATACAGAACTTACTGATTGACAATTACTTTGTACAAAGCATTTAAACATAAAAATTAAAAGCAAAAAAAAAACAAACAAAAAAACATAACTGTGTATTATTTAATCAATCTATATTCAAGGCGTCCTAAACTATAAACTATCGGAACTCTTCAGTGTTGAGAAGGTAAATATGAAATGGTGGCTGTTTGCAATGGCTTAGAAAATAACCAGTTGACATTTTCTATACGCGTTTCTTGAATATACATGTAATACCGTCTTATTTATGATATAATGGGGTTTTTTTTTTATCAGCAAATGAAATCGCCAAAATTTTATTACGCTAATGATAAATTACCAGATCTAAAAGAAAACCGATGTTTGCTGAAGAAAAAAAAACAACAAAAAAACAAAAACAAAAAAAAACAATCCGTTCGTTATAATAATGCCCCCCCCCCCCCCCCCCCCCCCACAGATAGCTGATTTTGTAGCTACCTCCAATGTCTCTATCCTTATGATAAAGTCAGGTGAAAGCAGAATGTCAATATTAGAAAATAATTTCATTTTTGAAAATTCATGAGGGTACGAACTGCAACGCTATACACGACAAACTGTTCAGGATTTCTGTCACATACAAACTGAAATTTTTCAATATGATCAATATTCTACCTATGATATATATACTTTATTGACATATCAACTTCCTGCTCTTCGCACGCTGTTTAACACCACACCCACCCCTTCCTTCATACGTGCAAGTTAAGTTAGTCTAGTAGTTACAGCGCTCGCCTTGCCACCGGGAGGCCCGGGTTCTATTGATCTGGGCGCCCCGTCAAACCACAGGCACCTGAAGTATGGATACTACTATCCCTACCCACCCACCCCTTCTGATTTTTTAAAATTTTATACTCATGGAAGGCAAGTCTCTAAAGCTTACAAAAAGCGTGAAACGATTACATACCGGTAAATCAAAATTGGGATGAAACTGACAGAGAATCCGCACATTTCAGAGAAATTATTGCCGCAAAAAATCATAAAAGGGAGGGGGGGCATTGTCCATACGTCAGGTGCAACCTAGTCAACCCTTAGACATTTGTTTGTTCCTTCGGCAAACTCCCGGCAGCCACGGGTCTTTCGGATAACGGAGGTGGCATGTCACAGTAGGCGTTGGCACGATGGAGAATCCTCGCTGCTACGATCGTAAGTGCCATGTACATTTATAAATCAAATTTGTGGTACTTTACCTAAAGCCAGAGGTGTCTCTACCTCGAGTGAAAAATTCTCGAAACAACAACGAAGGCAAATGAAAATGTACGAGAACTTGTAGAGGATTCAACGGAATCTCCAAAATCCTCTTTTAAAAAACAACCTTCTCCCGGTGTTAAAAATCTTATTTTTGCTAATCACAAGCTGCACATCCAATTCGTATAATTGCTTTACTCCGTATACTTTAGATAAAATTCATGTAAAAAAAATAATTCATTTTTTGTTTAATTCTATTTGAATTCATTAGAATTCGTGATGTTCATCTGTGAAGAGGGAAAACTCGTTGGAAAGCATGTATATCTATGTGATTTAATACCTCCTTACAAGGTCATGATGAGTAAATACTGCGCAGTACTGCGGTAAAATATATTCTAAATACCAAACTACGTAATTACCAATTAAAAAAAAAAATACCCCATGTGAAGTTTGACGTCACTGTGGAAAATAGTTACCCCCTCTGTTTCTCTTCATTTGCGGACTCTCTGGAGAATGTATGATTCATCAGTTATGCAAAATACAATATCCCATAAAAAACAAAACAAGAAGTAAATTGTAAAAAAAAGCTAGCAGCCAATAAGCACGTAGAAGCTAGCAGCTACTAAGAAAAATCATCAAAGGACTGAGAGTACTCATAGAAAAATATATAATTTGAAACCTATTTTAAAGGAAATTTTTAATTTGATTCATATTTTGAATTAATAAATGTCAATCGCAACAATCATGGGCAACTTAACTCACATGAGAGGTTGTACATCAATGGTGAATTGAATTTATATCAGTAATTTGTAATGAAAGGATGGAAAGAAATAGAATTGACCACACTTTTCATTTTCTGATCTTTTTGAACAATTAATTTTGTCACCTTACATGCACGAAAATAAATGCACATTGATAATTTAGCTCACCAGAATATTACGATCTTAGTCATTTTAAAAAGTACCAATGAATAGATTGATATGATAGGGAAAACTATATGATGTGGTGTGCTTTATTATCTCAAGACTGATCCTATTTTCATGTGACAATCCATATAAAATCATTCTGCATTCAAAAACCTATTTTGTAAATTGGCTCACCTGAAGAGTGATAATCATTGCTTTCTAACTAAAGAAATCAACAAAAGAAATCTTTAGTAAATGTTGTAAGGAAAAGGTATTGAATGGTGAAACAAACACTTCCTCTGTAATATCTGGTGAATAATACCTCCATCCGGCCAATGTTATAAACAAAAACTGTGGATTAGCTCACCTGACTTTGACAAGGCGGAAATAACATCAAGTTAAGGTAGAGGACTCCTAGGAATATCATCTCAATCTATTCATTGGTACTTCATACCTAAGATCGTAATATTCTGGTGAGCTAAATTATCAATGTGCATTTACTTTCGTGCTTGTAAGGTGACAAAATTAATTGTTCAAAAAGATCAGAAAATGAAAAGTGTGGTCAATTCTATTTCTTTCCATCCTTTCATTACAACAAATTACTTATATAAATTCATTTCACCATTGATGTACAGCCTCTCATGTGAGCTAAGTCGCCCATGAGTGTTGTGATTGACATTTATTAATTCAAAACATGAATTAAAGGGAAACTCACCCCCCCCCCCCCCCAATTTACATGATAAATGATAGGATCAATTATATGATAAAGATTTGTCATACTATTCTTTCGATATACAGCCTAGATAAGCTTCAGTACTAATTTTAAAACGTCAAAAATTGAAATTGCCGCCATCTATAGAGGCTGCCATGATGCGGAACTCTTTTGTATTTAAGATCATAAAAATCAATAATTTTGACGTCACATCGTCTATTCCGGTTTTGATGAGATTCTAAGACCATCAAAGATGTGCATGTGCTAGATTTTACGAATACATTGTAAATAGGTGGATGCCTTCCTGTCAAGCAGTTAATTACACTAAAGCGAAGGAGATATGTGAAAAAAGTCCCCCCCCCCTCAATTCCTTAACCAACAAAGTTATTTGAAAAGAAAATACTATGTAAAATGAGGGTCCATCATTTGCGTAATGACAAGTTGAGGTTTGAGACATTTACATGTATGAAGAAACGAGTACCATCTGCCTGATCTGCGACTCGACTGAACGTCTTCTTTTCTTAAATTCTTCTTGCGAAAGAACGGGCTCAAATCTATACGGCTCCAAACTTAACTGTTCGTGACTTGTCATTTTTACAGTGCTGCTGATGAAATAAACCGGAACCGACGGTGTGACGTAATAGATTAAACTTCAATGGCCGCTCTACATTAATATTGATTTAATTGTTAAGCAAGGATTTTTGTTGTTAAAGACTGTCATTTACGATATCAGTAAGTAATACTTTATTCATAAAGGCAACAATGTGGTTAGGGTTGCCTTTCCCTTTAAATTAAAAATTTCTTTTAAACTAGGTTTCAAATTAAATATTTTTCTATGAGTACTCTCAGTCCTTTGATGATTTTTCTTAGTGGCTGCTAGCTTCTACGTGCTTATTGGCTGTTGGTATAGTGGCTGCTAGCTTCGGTCTGGTGAATTGTACAGTAAATAACTTGTCAATTAAGTAATACGAGTGTGTAAAAATCCAGTGGATAAACAAATGAATCATGATATGGAAATTATCAAAACCAGTGGGACCTACATGTAGGCCCTACATATATGTACATCCCGACGAAGCCAAGTTCAAAACATACCCTTTACTATAATTGAATCATGCATTGCGCGAAAATGTATATCGTACAAATTTTGGAAGGGGCTATATTTTGTATTGTAAAATCTGGAAAGGCACAGAAACAACTTTTTTTTTTCGCAGCCCAGTTTTTTTTTTTTTTGGTATCCCCCCCCCCCCCCCAATTTTTATTTCTATATTTACAACATGTCTCACCCAATATCACACTTACAATTTTCTATCACAACACAAGATGTATTTTTTTTCTTCATGTAATAATACGCTGTAAAAATGACACAGATCTTCCTAAACTTCTATATAAAACTTAATAACGTACTTCATATGCCGACGTGAGGCGTTGCAGTTCATACTCTCAAGTATTTTCAGAAATTGTCCTTTATTTTAATTTGTTTTACATGTAAAGCGTTTTAGGATAATTGTTTTCATTAGATATTGCACTATATGAATTAATGAGGGGCCCATGGGCCACATCGCTCACCTAAGCAGCTGTTTTTAGCAATAAACAAGCTTGAACAAAACTATCATTATACAAGCAGCTGGGTTCAGAAAACATAACGACTAAAAATCATTAATTATCAAACTTAATCATTAAACCTGACTACAAATGCATTACTTATCATATGCCCTTGTAGACCGGTATGGCATTTCATATTAAAAAATTTCCTCTAAGGATGCTTTGTGTCAAGTTTGGTTCCCTATACATTCGCATATAAAACTTTGATCTCCTATTGTGGCCCCACCCTAACCCCAGGGGTCATGATTTTTACAAACGTGAATTTCCACTTTGTTAGGAAGCTTTCATGTAATCAGCTTTCCTGGCCCAGTGGTTCTTGAGAAGAAGATTTTTAAATGCCCCCTACCTATTTTTGCATTTTTTGTGATTATCTCCCCTTCAAAGAGGACATGGCCCTTCATTTCAACAAACTTGAATTCCTTTTAAATACCTAAGAATGTTTGGTGCCAAGTTTGATTGAAATTGGCCCAGTGGTTCTGAAGAAGATGATATTCCTAATGCATGTATATATCAGCATGTAAAACTTTGATACCCTATTGTGGCCCCACCCGACCCCCGGGGTCATGATCTGAACAAATTTAAATCTACTGTATATCAGAAAGCTTTCACTTAAATCCCCACTCTTATAGCCCGGTGGTTCTTGAGAAGATTTTAATAAAATTTCCCCCTATATATTCGCATGTAAAACTTTGACCCCCTATTGCGGCCCCACCCTATCCCCAGGGGTCATGATTTTAACAAACTTAAATTTCCACTATGTCAGGAAGCTTTCATATAAATTTCAGCTTTTCTGGCCCAGCGGTTCTTGAGAAGAAGATTTTTAAATGACCCAACCCTATTTTTGCATATTTGTGATTATCTCCCCTTTGACTTTGAAGGCGACATGACCCTTTATTTCAACAAACTTGAATCCCATTCACCTAAGGATGCTTTGTGTCAAGTTTAGGTTAAAATTGGCCCAGTGATTCTGAAGAAGATAAGAAAATGTGAAAAGTTTACGACGACGATTGACGCCGACGACGATGACAGACAATGGACAAATAGCTCACGTGAACCTTTGGCTCAGGTGGCTAATGAAAATAACAATAGTTATGCTATGGTACATTTCTTTTCGACTATTTTCATGTGTTTTGTGATGGTATATTTCATCCTATATTTTCCATGTGTTATATGATGGCATTTCTCCATGTGTTCTGTGATGGTATTTTTCCATGTGTTATGTGATTATAAATATCTTCCTATCTTTTTCCATGTGTTATATGATAGTATTTTTCCATGTGTTCTGTGATGGCATTTCTCCGTGTGTTATATGATGGTATTTCTCCGTGTGTTATATGATTGTATTTTTTCATGTGTTCTGTGATGGTATATTTCCATGTGTTATATGATGGTATATGATGGTATTTCTCCGTGTGTTATATGATGGTATTTTTCCATGTGTTCTGTGATGGTATTTTTCCATGTGTTATATGATGGTATTTCTCCGTGTGTTATATGATTGTATTTTTTCATGTGTTCTGTGATGGTATATTTCCATGTGTTATATGATGGTATATGATGGTATTTCTCCGTGTGTTATATGATTGTATTTTTCCATGTGTTATATGATGGTATTTCTCCATGTGTTCTGTGATGGTATTTTTCCATGTGTTATATGATGGTATTTCTCCATGTGTTATGTGATGGTATATTTCGTGCTACACTTCTCCATGTGATGTGTATTGGTATTTCTTATCCTGTCTTTTTTCATGAGTAGTGCGATACCATATTTCATCCTGTCTGTTCCTATATACTTCTCTCTGTATTTTATATGCAAGTCAATCTATTCTATTCATATCACAAAAACCGTGGAGAACTAAAAAAAAAAAAATCAACCGATTCTATTTTTGGGGAAGGCCAATTTTGTCTCGACTGTTTTGGTTGAGAAATATCGTCATTAGCACTACGCAATAATGATGTAAGAGTTGTGAACCGTAGTAATAGTTATTTAGTGATATTCAAAACAAGTTAGCCTTTATATGTATATCGTGGAGTCATTGACGTCAGTCGATAATGTACAATTAAGGAGCATTCCCATATCTTGGCCACATAGATCTAATTGTGGAGATGTTCTACCGGTATTCATTTTACTTACTTATTATGGTTGAATAGACAATGAGCCATATGTTGTAAACATAGTTGAAAATTTGTTGAAAATTGTCATGATTCATATTACTTTTGAGTATTGGGAAGAAATCAGGTGTGATCTTAAAAACAAATACTTATAGAAATTAACAAAATTGTTGGTAGTCTAAGTCATAGAATATTAATAGTAGACATGAAATTATTTCGAATATTCAAAGTATTACGAATTGTTTACTAATAATTGTCGAAATTGAGACAATATTTGTTATGCAGTAGAATGTACGATATATATTTATGAAAACCTTCATACCAGTTGCTATGTTTTATTATATACTTATTTACGTACAATGTAGCTGGGATGATGTCTAGTTTCAATGTATCATATTTTCTTTAACCTTACCTCCCAGCTTTGCTTGAATTGTCATTTATTATCGTAAGAGAATAAATGAATTTCAACCACATATCCTGCGGAAATGTCAGCCCATAAAGGCGATGCCCCCTCCCCCCGCCCAAAAAAAGGAGTATAAATATATTTTTTAATAAAAAACGATACCTCAAACATTTATCATGAAAACTTCTCTATGCATTTTCAAATTTTGATTAGAGTACGATAAGTTTAGTTTCCAGATTGAAGGTCTCATTCTTAGGTCACTCGAAACACTTAAGCGACCTATTGAAATTAGTCTGCGTCCATCGTCATCCAATATGGTGTGTAAAATGTTGCTATATTCAATAATCTTGTGATATATATTCAATATCTTGTGATGTATATTCGATATCTTGTGATGTATGTTCAATATCTTGTGATGTATATTCAATAATCTTCTGATGTATATTCAATATCTTGTGATGTATATTCGATATCTTGTGATGTATGTTCAATATCTTGTGATGTATATTCGATATCTTGTGATGTATGTTCAATATCTTGTGATGTATATTCTATGTCTTGTGATGTATATTCAATATATTGTGGTACATATTCTATATCATGCGATGTATGTTCAATATTTTGTGATGTATGTTCAATATCTTGTGATGTATATTCTATATCTTGTGATGTATGTTAAATATCTTGTGATGTATATTCAATATCTTGTGATACATATTCTATACAATATATCTTGTGATGTATATTCGATCATTTGTATTTATCGAAGAGTAGTCAATATCTCATAGCTCTTATAAAGAATACAAAATTAGGAGTAGGGCAAACACAGGCCCCTGGATTGATTGATTGATTGAATGAATATTTTTTAACGTCCCTCTCGAGAATCTTTCACTCATATGCAGACTGCCGGTGAAGGGCTGCAATATTTAGGCCTATGCTCGTCGCTTACGGCCTTTAAGCAAGGGGGATCTTTATCGTGCCACACCTGCTGTGACACAGGACCTCGGTTTTTGCGGTGTCATCCGAAGGCCGCCCCATTTAGTCGCCTCTTACGACAAGCAAGGGATACTGAGGACCTATTCTAACCCGGATTCCCACGGGGCCCTAGATGCTATTATCAGTATGGATAATGTCTTCTAAGAGCACAATGTTGTTGTACAGTATGTTTCGGCTGAACATTAGAATTTAGCTTAGATCTGCAGAACAGGAAATGCTTTTATAGATTCCATAGTCCTTGGGGCTAGTGATACTTTTGACTAATACTCAGGTGACCAATAAGGTCTGTGGGCCTCTTGTTCTAGAATGCTATAGAGTGTAACATTCACGTGCGTACAATTAACATTTCGAGACTGAAGATATAGTTATGATATTAAACTTGCTTACAATTAGAAGGGGTTTTTGTTTTAGTTTGGTCAAGCGATAAATAAACAGCACTTCTCAAAAGACTTGCGTCAAATACTGCGTAGGTAAATATATTTATATGTCGTATTAGTCTACTTAAATGTTACGCCAAACATTTTCAAATTCTAAATGTAGATAATTACATGTAGTTATACAATTTATAATTACACGTGATTATGGCGTATTCACAAATAGTACTGAGTTTGTTTGTGGAGATTTTTTTTCAAAATGATGTTTTCTGATAATATTCCAGAGGACGGTGTATTTTGAATCGCTTATACTGATTCTAACATTCATGCTGAAACTGTACTAAAGGGTATTATTAATTTAATAGAGTGACATGAATACAATAATGATGAAAGGTGGCATGCTGTACAGAAAAGTATATACAGAATATCATATGAATGGTACCCTGCAATACCGGTGTTGTATAGTAGCCTTTCCCCCTAGCCACCCCCCCCCCTCTTGGGAAATATCGCTATATAGTAGTTTTTTCCCCGGAAAAATTGCTATATAGTAGATCTTCCTCCATGGAAATGTGGCTATATAGTAGGATTTTTCCCCTTTAATAGCTAGATTACCCCCCCCCCCCTAGGAAAACCTATATAGTAGATTTTTCCTCCCCTTTTCATTCCGGTTACGTTTACGGCGGACCATTTTCATACATTTTTTTCCATTCTGAAATTAATCCTTTATTGGCTATTCATTTCTTTTATATCTTAAATGGAGAGTTGATTTCCGAATTCCCTTGATTGGGATTTTTGGAAATATTAATTATTCAACAAACATTTCACTCAGTCAAATGTTATGTAAAACAATCATGTATTTAGAATGTAAAATCAGAATATTCCGTGCTTGTAAAACAGCACCTATTTAGGCAACTCAGAATTTGTTAGTTTAAAAAATAAGTACATGTATTTATCGTACGAAAATCAAAATTGAACCCTCTCCATTTGACTAACACAAAAACTTTTCATACAGATAGTGGAGTAAAACTTAAATTCTACTACTCTGTTGATTGTCTACCCCTGATTCAAAATTGCCGCTACCATGGAATCAACTCGCTCTCTCACTAGACATAATTCTTAAAACCCCAGTAGGAGAAAGTGGGATTTTTCAATTGAATTAGAGGTTTTTAAAAGGAACACCCCCACCCCACTCTTAACTGTTCTCGGGTCATTGGTGGATTAATTGATGTGAACATGTTATCGATATATAATCGTTACTATTCCAGGCGGTGCAACTCCCAGCTGTACTGTCAGTACTTTGATTTATACATATTCGTTTACAAACTTTCTCCAAAGGTTAATTTATTATGAATCTGACAGATGGACAACGTCATCATACTTTATTCCCGTACGAAGAATATTCTAGGAAAATTTTGATTTTTAACATGCACTCCTAAAACGTTTTAGGTCACCTGAGCTGAAAGCTTAACTATTATTCATTTTGCCATCTCAATTTATTACATGTACATGTTCATACATGTATATTACATGTATCTGCTATCCTAAAAGATCCTAGATTGTTTTGAAAAATGAAAACGAAGACTCGGGATAGATTCAAAGATCTACTATATAGTAGTGTTTCCCCCTAGGGGAAAGGCTACTATATAGCCATTTTTCCGGGGGGGGGGATCTACTATGGGGGAAAGCCTACTATACAACGCCGGTGTACTGCGCCAAAGATTTTAATACAAAATGGACGAAATCTTTGTTTTCATTTTTTAAAACAATCTTGGATCTTTTAGGATAGGATTTGACTGAATAATAAATATTTCCAAAAATCCCAATCAAGGGAATTCGGAAATCAACTCTCCATTTATAATATATAAGAAATGAATAGCCAGAAAAGGATTACTTTCAGAATGGAAAGAATATGTATGGGAATGGTCCGCCGTAAACGTAACCGGAATGAAAAGAATGGGGGAAATCTACTATACAGTAGGTTTTCCTGGGAGGGGGGGGGGGTCATCTGGCTATAAAAGGGGGGAAATCCTACTATATAGCCACATTTCCGTGGGGAATATCTACTTTATAGCCATTTTTTCGGGGGGGAAAGATGGCTAGGGGGAAAGGCTACTATACAACACCGGTTCTATTTGATTTGTGCATTAGTCTAGATTGAAGCAGTGCACATGCGTAGACCTATGGTTGAGTTCGTATGTCCGGCTGTGAAACTCCCTCCCCACACATTTGATGAAATGTTCATTTTTTAAAAGTGTGTTCTTCATAAAATCGTAAAAACTAAAGCTTGTTTTTGTAGAGAAATTAAATATATATATATATATATATATATATATATATGACATAACATTATACATGTACAAGCGTGATAGTGCACGGTTTGTTGATACAATTCATTTACAGGAAGCCGAGGACCGTTACCACAGACACACCTTCAACAGGTGACGATCTCGATAGTTCTCGGTAATCATCTCGTAATTACGAGATACATTTCCTTGTAATTTTTAGATCTTTTCCCGTAATTTCGATACTTTCTAATTTCAAGAAAATTCTCTCAAATTTTCATATCGTAATTATCTCGAAATTCGAGATTTTGTTTTCGTAATCTCGAAATAATTATCTTGAAATTTCGAGATCGTAATTTCGAGACATTTTCTTGTAATATCACCATAATTAGGAGAATTTTGTTTCTGGTCTAATACTAATCATCTGTCGTATTTACATGTATATTTGCTTCGTGGAGAACTCGGAGAGATACCATCTCACTGGGAGATCCCACACAGAGTGCCCTAGTACTGTAACGTATTTACATTCAGTTCTGGGATCGTACCTGGTCAATTCCAGGGTTTGGGGTATTCAACAATAACTAATTTAAACTAATTGGTATGATTTTAGTGGACTGCCAAAATATACAAATATGTCCTAACCTTATCTAGGTTAATTATCATCAAACAGAGAATCACTATATCAATCAGAGGCAAGCAACGATAACTGGTAGTGCTAACTTAACAAAATGTAGAGCCCAGTCGCCCTCGGATTACCCCATATACTGTAGGACGCCTTATTCAGGACGGACAGTATATGTGGTAGCCCTTCAACCACTACACTCACTGTAGGATGCCTTATTCAGGACGGACAATGAGTATAGCGGCCTGGACGACGGTCTGTTCAGCCAATGCGGACGACACCAAAGAAAACAAACTATGGCTAGCCTCTTTACTGGAGGTCAACCTCTTCGTGGCAGGCCAGACTTCTGATGGCCTTCCAAATTCACTCTCTAACTGTAAGAACAGGCGAGGAATTATACTTTATTTAATTTACAAACTTACACTGTTTTCTTCTTCTTTCCTCTGCTGAACGCTAGCAACAAATGACACAGACGACTGCGGAGTCTCGGTATTTATACACAAATTAGATCACGTGATGGAAAGTGACTAATTGAGAACTCCGCATGGTCATACCTCAAATATCCGGAATCATTACAGTACGAACAAGTCTATGCCCAACAAAGAATCGACATCCACCATTAGTGAGAAAATGTATATTCACAAAACACGGTTAAACATTTCGAAACATTCATTTAAAAGATATAAAACGGGTTGAAATATTTCGAAATGAGTGTTTTCATTTTCATAAGTACTGGTGAATGGGGATAATATGCTCTGTGAACATTAAATAAATGGTTCATCCCTCGTGATGGAGCATACTGTGCGTCGGCGGCAATATGTACATACCCGCACGGTGTCTAGTGTCGTCCATTGACATATCAAACAGATGTTATATTCAAATTTATACTACCAGTATCAAATAAACATGTCTTTTTGTATTCTATTTCGGCATAAAACATAAAAACTTTGAAACAGCCAAACACGTTATCATTTAATGGGATTGACAAAAAGGCGACCTCGACCTCCACAACTAAATATTCTCAACAGAGATACCCACAGTTAACTTACCCTCTCCTTTCCCATTTATCGCGGCCGGAAACAGCAATTATCAAATGAACGACAACATTGTACCATGAGGGTAGACCAAGTACAAATTACAAGTATGTACGACGGACGACAGTATGTACGACGGACGACAGTATGTACGACGGATGACAATATGTAAGACGGATGACAATATGTACAGTCATACCTCTGGATCCCGACCATGTGTTCATATCAAGAAAAAACATCTTTATTCAAATTTAACAGTTATGCGATACAATTCCTGATTGTCTTTTAATACGTCAAATTTTCTTCCATTTTATTTGTGATAAAATTGCAGATTAAATTTTGTTCCAAGTTGGTTTCATTCCATTTGCATTTACCTAAACGTAGCAAAATGTGTATGTAATTAAAGAAAACTTGAATAGTGTACTTTGCAGAAATCCCATGCATGAAGATTGGTCTTGATCAATAACTTCACGTGGTGGTCAAATTTTCTACCCTTGACCTTTGAACACCACAGTGACAAGGCATCCCCTCGCAGCATGCCATATTCTCAAACTGTCTCTCTCCAATGAACTTTCCTTTGACTTCTATATGGAAACAAGAGCCCAAATGTTTTTGCAGCTGTATAATTATGTAATTGAAATGAGGTACCAAATACATTAACATTTTTCCACATTTTTGGAAAAAATTCCTTTGCAATGACAATGGTGAGTTATGTATTCACTTTTTCTATGTATAAAAGATATTTGATATTGCATATAGTTTTATAATCCTTATAATAGAGGATATTAAAGATGAATAAATGATCCTCAAAAGTATGCTACTACTAACACTGTTAAAAGGCGATCATAGTGTTCTGTTCCTAATAGTTATAAAATAAATATCACGTGAACACATTTATCGGCAAAACGAAATTATTTACAAAGCACCAAGTCCAAACATATAAAACTAAATTACCGTAGTCAATGATACAAACGATTACATGGGAAAATGTTAATTTTTAACGTATGCGACAAAAAATTGAAATCTTGATATAACCAGACAAAATCTGATATTAATTGGTTGTTGTTGTTTTTTTATTTTGAGCAGAGATACTTTAAGTAAGTATTTTTGATATCGTAATAAGCTTTCTCACACATCTATATATGCCGACGATGCAAGTTATCAATACCTTATATATTAAACCTTTTACCATTATGTCATTGATCAAATCACTACTACACATCGGATTTTTCATGTGATACTCTGTCCAGTTCTAATTCCAATATTCTTTCAATCCAATGTAATTCATAAAGATAATAAATTCTAATGTTAAAAGAAAAATAACATTATTTTTTTCATCTTCAATGTATTTCAGACACTTAGTGTATGTTACTGTCAATTCTAAGTGGGACGATTTTACTGACAGGACACAATGCTTATGGGGTACCAACCGTATCGTTTCATAGATAGTTTGGTTTTACGGGTCCACCCATAAGCAAATCCTTCCTCACTATCTCCCATTATTTGTTTTATGAATTGCCCTTTCTTAACAGTAAGTTCTTTGCTACTTTGAGCTTTGTAACTGGTTGTGACGATTACTTTTACGTTGCGCATCTTTCCAATATCTTCGTTCACCACTAAGTAATCTCCTTCCGCTCTTCTGCTGGGATGGTTGTTTTCTATCGTCTTGCTGGTTTTGGCCTCATTCACACAGAATTCCTTGACCTTGAACGGATTTGGTAGACGACAGAATGTCTCGTTTGGTAGTTCTAAAGTTTCTATGTCATCTTTTGAATATTCTGTCACCAACGGTGACGGGAATTTCATGATTAGTTTGCATTTTTTCATTGTATCAAAGTTTGCAGGACAGGCAATTGTGTTTTGAATTGTGTGAGTACTTTTCTCTAGTAGGTCTTGCTGTCCACAGGGTAAAGGATGTGATGGGACTGTTTGTCTCTTCCTGGTCTTTGTTCCCTCCTCTGTAACATATAAATCTAGATTCTTTTGAACAGAAGGATTGGTCACCAAGAACACATCAACCCCCGTGATAAGTCCAGCGTTCTTCAGCCTCGCCCTTTCTTCTGTTTGTTTCCACTTCTGGTTGTGAATTTCTAGAAGATTCTTGACGAATTCCGGATTCTCATGTATACTTTCACCAACTGAGTTATATCGCGGAGTGATTTCTTTCACAAACTCTGAAACCACTTTACAAATCACGGAATATCTGTCTCTGTCCAATTCCTTAAGTTGTAGAAATATCATCTGTAGGGTCTTCTTCTTATTACTGACGAAAGACTGTAACTTTTCCTCATCTTCCAGACATGCTGCTGAGGTTGTTTTGATTTGTTGTCGGAGATCAGACATCTGCGTGTTCAAGGGATGTAACTTGCGCACGCTCTTGGCAGAATGTCTTCTGCTCCTTTTGGAAAAAATTTCTTCCATCTCGATCAATTGGCCTTTCAAGTTGTCTAACGACTGCTTGTGGTTTTTGACAGAGCTTTCTAAATCATCTCGCTGTTTGTTGTAGAACTTCAATTTCTCCTCTGTTCCTGTTAACCTTGTTTCCTGCTCCTGCCGGGTGACTTTTATGATATATTGATAGGGACCATTCTCGGCCATGAGCTTATCATAAATATTTCTGTGAATCTCTACCAAGCGGTCTACATCTCCAGACAGGGCAGATTGGAAGAATTGAAGAAGATCTTTTCCGCCAACTTCTTTGGGCCATTCATTTTGATATTTCGACTTCCAATTTTCGATTTCTCGTACATAAATTAATTCAGCTTGTGCACGAGTCAGTATTATCTGACGTATAGCCTTCTGAAAACGAATAGAATCTTTGTTCTGCTTAATACCTTCTTCTACTAAGTGAAACGCAATGGTATCAACCATGGTTAACAGCAACACTGGTAGTTCAGGAAAGTGGATTACTGTGACGATTCATAATAATATGTATACGGTGTGACCGTTGGACCGAGCGAAGCTGCAGCATGTAATGGTCATTGGAGTGTCCCAAGTGGTAATCATAATTCCGTTAAGTACGGTAGATTATGATTCATTTAAAAATATATATTTTTAATGAAATTTTCCTTACGTTGATAACCCAGTAAGATCTCAATATTAAAGGGGTTTATATGGGGAGAACAGTTTTACAGGATCCGCCTATCCATTGGGCACGGGAAATAAAACGCAAGGCGACGTAAACTGTGCATTGTGACGTCACATTTAGCCTCGACTTTTTTCTCTTTTTCAAAGCAAACAATTATTTTTACAACAATAATACATTCCGTATGCAATGAAAAAGGTCGTTATAAAACTAAACAAAATTAACCAATAAATTCAAAATGGTAAAAAAGTAACCGTAATTTTATCGTATATTCTTATTCAAAGAAAATCATGAACTCGTTCATCTATTTAGTCGTATTACGGTTTTTTATGTAATTATTTGCTAAAACCTGTTATAATGATAATTATACTATTTACTTTGAACAAACTGAGTGTTTAAATTACGAATTGCACGTCAGAGTCTTCTATTATTGGCATTCAAAATAAATTACGAATAACTGTTGAAGCAGGTAATGAAAAAATAAATGGCGGCGCCCATATGGATCACGAAAATTTCAGTGAACGTATATAGAGATTATCTCTTTTTCTTTGGCTGAATTTGACTTTTTTCTTTTACATACGTGTTACCTTTAGAGCCTTGCTTCGCGGACGGGCCTTCGGCCCGTCCGAGCTTCGCTCGGTATTATGACGTTGACTATCTATGACGTTGGTATCAAATAGCGATTCTCGATACCGCGGCCGAGTCATGCTATGAAACACCCTGTAAACGCGAGATCGTTAACTCGGACGCGATCGGAAACGCAGATGCAGTCGTGCAGAATGACATTTTGATAGCGGGTAATTTCCTATGTTATTTATGTGTCGATGCGTGATCTAGCTTAACATTTTACAAAATATTAGTATTATATTAGTGACAATTTATGAGCATTACACTATAATGTGAAGAAATTGGAATATAACTTCTACTACATGACGGATCTTTATTCCGCCAAAGCCTGGTTAAAAATAAAAGTAAAGGGGGTCTATAGTGAACTAAAGGTGATGCATTAATGAGCGAAAGAAAGGTTCAATATGATACATGTACTGTACATGTACGTCACAGCAGCATGTCGACCGTGAACAAAATAATAACCACAATTCCATGCAGTTATCACGTCATGGAAACCATGTGTTTACTGACAACATACATTAACAAGCATTGTGTTATTTTCACAATACATTTTAATTTGTTCTATATAACTGTATTTTACCTAGCATCACCCATCATATATCGATATTTTGGAATTGCCCAAGGGCATACATTAATCTCAAGTATGATTTCTACTTTCAAATTTCATTACGGTACCTTTATGCTATTTAGACAAATGACACAAAAAGTCCAGAGGATATCGAAATGTGTAGTAACCTAAAGCTGGTGTAGCTTAACCTGTATGAGCGATAGATTTTTCAAAGGGAAATTGAACTTCTAACAACCAACTGCAGACGGGAACTGCGGGTAATTATAACAAAATTACATGTATGATTTTGTGGGGAGGGGAGTAATTTTCAATTCGAATATTGTGTAGACATTGAATAGAGGTTGCTCTGCAGGCGGAGAGGTATGGACCGCCTATACTTAACATAAACACAAATTAATAATTAAAGATATCATTCATTTAATTAATTGAAGATAAATGTATTGTAAATTCAATTATTGCGCGCAATAATACAATTGCTCTCGTCCATTGATTTGATTCTGCAAATGAATTATTGCAGGCAATAATTGAATTCATGCGCGCATCAAATCAATCATTGCTCCCATCAATTGAATGTGTACTATGGGATGAATTTAATTGCTGTTGTCTTTTTATAATTTCGTATGTTTTATACTTTTTCAGTAATACTGTAAAGCATATCTCTAAATTTTTTCTGTATGAAAATACATGTACATGTATCTGCATTCAAACTATCGGCCACATACACTCTTTGATACTCAGATCTATGCAATAGCAATATTTGTTGTACAAAACCCGACTGCCTTTCCATAGTCTGTTTTCTAAAATCAAAACCAAAAACGTGAGGGGGTAACCCTGATATGGGGGAAGATCTACTATATAGTAGTGCTTCCCCCTAGGGGAAAGGCTACTATACAGCTATTTTTCAGGGGGGGGGGGGGGGGTCTACTATGGGAGAAAGGCTACTATACAACACCGGTATATGAAGAATTGTCATAATCTATTGTTTTGCAGAAATGTATATATAGCTCTCTGAAAAAATATTGGGACGGATCAGAGAGCTACAGATCCACCCCTTATAAAAGCCTTCGATTTACGGAGCACAAAAAAACCCCATGAGTTTACAGTATATATAAATTATGTAATCAATATAATTTCATTGATTCTTGTTTGTTATGGGAAACATAGATTTAAATTTGTCTGTAATAAAACAATATTGGATTATTATGTCAACGACTGGTATACAAGTTTGCAAAACTATACTGGGGGTGAATTAAGCACATATGTTAAACAAAACTGGAATTATGAGAATTATCTATCTATATAGTCAGATCTATAGATCACAGATGATCAGTGTGTAAATTAAGAATTTCTTCTCACGGGTTAAAAGTCGAAATGGTTTACCAACATCCCTCGGAAGGACCGATTGTGCACTAAATGTCATATATAGAAACTGAAATACAGTTCTGATAACATGTGAAAAATATAACCCAAGAAAAGAAATATTTCAATTTATTGAAGAAGAAAACATATCTGTCTTAGATAATGAACCAAAACTATTTTGGCTACTCAACTCAGAAAAGAAAGAATTTCTTGACTTTGTGGGCAGTTGTATCAAAGATATGATATGACATGATATAATTATATTTATATGTATGTGTGATATATATTCATATAATACGTGAGCTTGAATATTCCTTGTGATATCAATTGCCATCTCTTCTCTTGATTATTGCAATCGTCTCATGTTTGTCTATACTCTCAGTTAGAAATAAAATATTCTGTACATTCCTTAATGTCTTTTTTCGTGGCAGGCGGAACCTTGATAATATCATCTGCTGTCAACAACTTGAACCAGCGAACTGCCATTGTGTGTATGCTTAGCTGTAATCATAGAAGCCATATTGATTGATATGTATCATGCTAATTCATAAATATTGCCTTCTCCTAGTGTTCAGCTAATTCTTAAAAATTCCGCTATAATGTATAAAATTTAGAAATATACCATAAAACAGTATACACAGGGGGTCCTAATAGAGATGGGGAAAACTGACTCGAGGAGGCGGGGTGTTCTACTCTGGGACAGGATTTTCCCTCTCGGAAAATCTACTCTAGAGTGGAATTTCCTGGAAGGATTCTACTCCAGAGGCAAGTTCGCTGGGGGAAATCCTACTCTGGAGTCAGTTTTCGGGGGAGGGGACTACTCTATAAGAACAATACAATAAGCACTTTTATATTTGTACAGTTCGATTCTTTATATGATTCATAGTAAATATTTGTGTATTTTTTCTGAAAAGAGGAATAAAATATTAAATGGATATTAGGGAATTTCCGCCGCCCTTTACGCCTTCGTTCATTTTCACTTTGAAATTGTGTGTGCAAAACAATTTACAGATACAAAATTGTTTACAATACAAGTCCGTAAACAAGATATTTCGTTAAACATCTGTTCATCAACACAAGTTATGCTGTTAATTTACACTTTAGTAAAGGAAAATTGAATAGTCATGATCAGTTGCACCTTAAATTGATTTACAAATACATGATATCGCTACACTTAGGAGTGGACAGGAACTACCAATACTGGAATATCGCAGCATGCGTCGGTGAACGTGGGCGCAATCCACGAGTTCGGAGAATTTTTATAGAAGACTAAAAGTTTCCGTATGTGATGGTCAGTATGACGGTCATTGTGTATCAACAATGACAAAGTCTACCGAAAAATAAACTAAAACGGAAGAATGAAGTACAAAACAGCAGTAAGCAAAGTCTTAAGGGTGTATTCTACATCAATCTAATTAAAATTAGATGTTAGATCCGCTCGCGTACTCGCATACGTATGCGAGCGGATCTAACATCTAATTTTAATTAGATTGTATTCTACATCGTCATAATTGCTGCTTTCCTTCTAAAATATTAATATATATATATATATATATATATATATATATATATACACACACACACACACACACACACACATATATATATATATATATACACACACACACACACACATATATATATATATATACACACACACACACACACACACACACACACACACACACATATATATATATATATATATATATATATATACATATATATATTCTAGATTTGATAACTTACGGTAGTATTACGATAGTAGCTCAGTCGGTAAACGTATCGATTGCAAAAAGAGAAAAGAAAAAAAAACCGCATCGATTGCTGATCTTTAGATCGCGGGTTCGAGTCCAACAGGGGTTTTAAATTTTTTCCAGTTTACTTTCTACTAAAACAGCATTTTTCACTAAATAAGTAAAATTTGAAAATTTCAAACCATTATTGTACATATCCTCCACTTTTCATTCATATCATATTTCTATGGTGTTATTCTTCCTTTTGAAAATTTCAGTGACAGTCTTATAAGGATTAAATTCAGTATTCCTGCATGACTTCAGTAAAGTGTGCATCACCCGTGACCTCTGAAGGTGAGAAGATTAACACACTCACGCAATCAGTGACTCACACGAGTCACAGAACAACTTCAAAGCGAATTTGATTCAATTTTACTCCGAGATCAAATCTGGAAATCAGTAGCTGAATCTGTACACGAAACTAATCACAAATCGTCTGTTAATTTCCAACGAAATTTCTAAATCCTAGTCCCAGTTATAAAATAATCCAAAATGTCTAAAGTGCTTGTCTATGCTTGTCGAACCAGAGCTTGACCTCCGCTAAATTTACAATGTATTCATAATCAGAATAAATTTTCTGGTACATTCTTGAAAGACACAGTTATGCAACTATTACGTCATCTTTCTGCAACGTGATAAACATCCAAACTCTAGAACAATCTAAGTCACGGGTGTCACTCAAGTGCAAGTATTACACAACAATATGATATTTTATAAAGTTTATAAGATATCTTATAAAAGTCATTTATGAGCTATCTTATAAAAATATAAGATATCTTATAAAGTTTAAGAAATATTTTACAAAACGTATAAAATATCTTTTATGTTTTATAAGATATCTTATAAAATATATGAAATATCTTATGAAATTTCTTTTGATACCTTATAAAAGTTGAAAAATATCCTATAAGAGTTTATGAGATACTAGTATCTTAAATCAAAAACGTTGATAAGACATCTTATAAAGTTTATGAGATACATTATATACTATATAAAATATTTCATATATTAGGTGAGATATCTTATAAAGAAAAAAACCATATCAAGATATTTTATATCTTTTATAAGATGTCTTACAAAATTAATGAGATATCTTTGAAGAGGAATAAATGTGAAAACGGCGTGCCATAAGGATGGTATGTAAGAGTATTGTGTTGCTAAAATGTTGCGACTCGTGTGTTTGCAAGATAAATTCACATCAAATTCCATCCAGAAATGCCCAGGTGTTTTGTTTGTTGGCTCTGCATCGTACTGGACTTGTGTCACAAATGTGTGACAAAAGTACGTGTGTAGTGCAAAACAAACTTTATTACACATGAATATACACACACACGCACGCACGCTCATATATACAGTAAAACACATGCAAGTATATGCACATACATGCAGACACACACACTCACACCGCCACTCAAATACACACAGACACGTACAAACGAGCACACACACATGAACACACACCTTTTTTTGCAAAACAAAAGTAAAATTGGGGTTTGGGACAAGGAGCTTGGGTGGCAACCCATTCGTGCTCGGGTATGGCCTAAATTTGACGACCATTCGTGTCCACCCTCACGACACATTCGGCGACGATACGTGCGGCATGTTTGGTCGCTGGCGACGAAATATGCGGCGCGAATTGTCGTCGAGCGATCGAACATGCCAAGGCTGCCAAACGTGCCGTAACACTTGTAACCAATCTAATTAAAATCAGATCCTAGAATACGCTCACAATCGCTACAATAGGATCTGACATAACCCCATAGGGGGTCATGTCCGCATGACCTTTCGCTTGGAATATTCATGAGAACTATCAGCCAGTCAGATTGCACCATACAGACAATGATGGCTATTTAGGCGGTTCCTGGCAATTCGTAAACAAATTGTTGCAATCTCTCTCCCACGAAGTTTATTCCACACTGTAAAATTGTATATTCTCGCATAACGAATTTTAAACTTTCGCAATAATGCCTAATCTATTCCGTTCATACAAACAACAAAACGTACGATATGAAATACACCGAAATTAAATTAATTGGGAATTCCGATTTATGTATGAATAGGGATGGGTACGATTTGAATAGTTTTCAAGATGGTTTACTTACATAACGCGAGGAATATAACGCCAGTCGACGTAAACGGTGCATTGTGACGTCGCGTTTAGCTGCGATATGTTTTCTTTGAAACCAATATATCGCAGCCATTTTCCTTGAATTGTGAACACCGACGATTTCAAAGCCGACACACTGATTGGCTGACGTAAAGTTCATCTGAACATGACCCCTAATGGGGTTATGTCAGATCTACTTCCGCAGAGTATACGGCGCGGATCTAAGAAGTCTGATTTTAATTAGATTGCACTTGTAACGTGCCGTAACTTGGGCTAAATATGAAAAAGAACTTGATACCCTGTCAGAATGGATAAAAAAGTTCCATATTTATTCCATTATCACCTGGACATGGTGTTTATGTCTCTCAAATGACTCGATACGCAAAATTCTGCGTATGATCAATTTTTAAATCGAGGCAGACAACTGAAAAACAAGTTGATGTCATAGGGGTTTCAACAATCTCGTTTAAAGTCAGCATTTCGCAAATTATATGGTCGTTGTAACGATCTAGTTAGCCAATACAACCTACCATTGGACCAATGCTGTTTGACATATTTCATACCAATTGTTAGGCCGTTCTTTACACAATGATTTTGACTACGGATTACTCCGTTTACTTGATCAAGATACAGGGTTCATGGCGGATGTGACCTGTCGACAGGGTATGCTTACTTCTCTTACGCACCTGATCCCGCCTCTGGTTTGTCCAGGGGTTCGTGTCTTGATCAGGTAAACGGAGCTATCCGTAGTCAAAATCAGTGTGCCAAGAACGGCCTAACAATCGGTATGAAACAAGTCAGACAGCATTTGACCCAATGATAGGTTGTATTGGCAAACCAGATTGTTGTTGTAATGACCATAGAATTTGTGAAATGCTTACTTTAAACGAGACTGTTGAAACCCCCTGCACCATTAACTTGTTTGTCAGTAGTCTGTCTCGATTTAAAAACTGATCATACACAGAACAAGCTCTTGCGTATCGAAACAGTTGAGATAAGTTGTAAAAGCTTATGAATAAATCCTGCCTATTAAAAATGCAATAATAGGTCAGTTAATAAAGGAGCGCATTTCATGTCCATGAGAATTCCAACAAACTGTTGGAAAACCTGAACAACAAAGACTACGTAGATATTGTCAATGAGGAACTCTAGCATCTTTTTAGTATCACCTTAAGAGTTCTTACGGGTAGAATTTGGGTGGTATTTAATAAAGTACTTTCATGACTGATCACAAGATAAGATTACTTCCGTGTTCCATTCTCATAGAAGAAGCAGCTGTCTATGCTGTCAAAAACTTAGTCCTTAATTTATCGTGACGAATGGACGTGTAAAGTGCTGAAAAATCCTACGTTTTGATGCTGTTGATTTGGAAAAAATTTGTGATTTGAAATTTACTAAAAGTTCTTTGGAATTTGTAGAATCCGCTTTTGAATTACACCACTTCCGACATATGTTGTGACACAATACGTCTGAAGTTTCTTCATCATAGCAGTTATCATTTTTGCGAAGGACAAAGACACATAGACCGTTTACTGGATCCAGCAATGTATCTATGTTTGTGAGGGTTTACGTGAAGTTAGAAATCCAGTATAGATACGGTAATTCATTCATTCATCCCATTGACTGGGATATTAAATGTATTCAAAACTGTAGCGTTATTTGAAAGATGTTTGTCTTTTGAAAGTTCGTTTACAATTTCATCATTTCTGGTTTAGTAAATACAGAAGGATGGATATTTAGTCCATCATTTGGCAAAACCTTAGACAGAATTCATGGTAGAGATGAAATTCTAACTGTGAGGTCTCTAATAAATTTTAAATCCTTTTCAATAAATGACTCTAGGTCATGTTAAACTATATCGACATCACCAGTAATAACATGTCCAACTAGTCTATCGTTGAAAGAAGAACACCTAGGTGGATTTTGTAAAAGATAATCTGGTTTCTTCTGGTTCTGCCTGGTAATAGCCACAATCAACTGGATGATTTTGCCATGGAGAGCATATGTAAAAAAAAACAAAAAAACATTAAAAATTAAACCTTAAAATGTGTAAGTCCTCGGAATTTGTGTTGAGACACCTGTTCCCTGAAGGCTTCGGTTGTTTTGAGTGACGCAATTCCTGGTGTCAACGCATTCTATTCCCTGATGGTACGCGGGAAGAAATTATGTCAAGTCGATGATATGGGTCCTAAACTTGTGACGCGTATTCAACCAGGGATCTTACTGATCATTTGTGAGCGTTCACTCTGATATTGAGGTTGTCATGGAGAAAGCCTAAGGTCTTGTTATCTTTCCAACAGATGGTAGTCATATGTCGTTAAAAGGCATCCATTTACTTTGCGCTTTCCACGGATTTCAATATGTGTCCATGAAGACCTATGATGTTAGTCCCTATACTGATAGTGTGTATATTACATTTACAAGGATGAACCCCCTTCCCCACTTCCCAAGCTTGTCTGCTTCCCTTCCACCATTTGTTAACTACATCATTAACAAATTCAATACAGACTCACAGGAGGTCTGCTGCGAAAGCCGTGTTGGAGCAGATACAGGATGTTGTTATTATCAGTATGTTTCATATTATTGATCATGAAAATATGTTCCATTAATTTACTGCAAATACTGGTCAGTGAGATCGGGCGATTCTTCCCTTTGCATCGGTCATCTTATACACCGGACTTAAGCGGGCTCCAATCCATCCTTAGTTATTTCTGAACACCTCTTTTGATGTCTTTAAAACATTGGTCGTCCTTTGTGCTACCAGAATTTTTCTGTCGCTTGTATAACCTTTCTGATTTACGAATAAGCTTTTTCAAACCTGGTGACATCCTTGGAGGGTTATCCATGATCTACAAACTTTGTGTGGAATATGGTTCTTAATACCAAATTCGAGACTGGATTTGAAATAATTCCACTGATCGTTTATGTCATTTATAGCATTTGCCCATTTCAATGATGGTACTGTGTTCGTTTCCTCCTCTAGTGTATCCCAGCAAGTTGCTGTCTTTTAAAGCAAAATGACTGCAATACGTGGATCGTTGGCACGTACTTCTAACAGATATTTAGTATTCTACATTGTATGTTGAAATAAAAATTTGTTTTAAAACAGATCTTTAAATCTCGAAACATTTCACTATAAGTATTATTGCTGGAGCCGTACTGATATATGGATATGAAATATTTGCAGCTTTGACCTTTCACTTCAGAATCAAGTCATTTTTGTATTCAATCTGGACCTTAAAGTTCAATTTCGACAAGGGACACAATCTGGTCTAAATAGTAACATTTGAGTTTTATACCTTATTGCAATGATATGAAACTGGCAACAAAATATTGACGCACACAAGCCTGATTGTCGTTTTTCATTTCCAAACCTCAAAGCAGCCTCACAATTCATGAAGATATGAAGAACAATATATTTCTTCCTCTGTTGAGGTGAATATGTTGTCATGTAACTATGCATAAATGAATAAATTAGACTCCACAACATCTATCGTTTTTATCAAGAATGCCAAAACAAACCAAATAGAACATTAACTATTGTTGATGAAAATGTAACGAGAAACAGTGTACGCTAGGACAGAAATAAGTCTAGCTTCTCCCAAAGTACGAGTTCTATCGTCTTTGCTGTCAATAGTACTTCGGATAAGAGGGTCTTACTATACTACATAAGTTATGGAACACACTGTTTCTGTGATGTACCTAGTTTCGGTTGTGATTCCCAAATAAGGTTTAGCACCTCCTCTGAAATGAAAAGACTCTCTTCCATGTGTACAGTGACGTGTTACCCTAGCCAAAGTCGTTCCGACGTACACATAGCATCCGGTTGAACTACGCTGATATCAGATTGCGCTTGTGGACCCCAGGGTCCACGCAATTAGCCTTCTTATGCCTCATTCACACGAAGAATTTAATTCGCATTAAACGTAAGTTAATGCGAATTAATTCTGAACCGCGTTCACACGGAGATTTTTTTAAAATGCGCATTAGTTTACTTCGAATTAAAATTGACGTCGCGATTTCATGCGAATTAAATTTACTTCGCATTAGCTCCGTGTGAACGCTAAGCGAAGCTAATTCGCATTAAATATACACGCATGCGTAATGGCAAATTTGGGTCACATGCATCATACCCATGGTCATCTATATATATTAATGTCAGTTTTGTACGAAAAACTAAGCAAAATGATAATAATCACTAAAAACATGTACAAACAGCATGTCATTAGATAATGTCAGACGTAAATCTGTGCTCTGCATAGGCATACTGAGTAATACATGTGGAAGGAATTGTTTTTAAATACGACAAAAATGTTCTAAAATAGTGATATGATTTTTTTTTCCACATTTTTTAAAACAAATATGCCGCTCATTGTTAATTTTTTTTTATACCATATGACGTCATAGTAGACTTATAATACGTTTTAGTAATTAAAAATTACGTCACAACAGTAGTCAGCGGAATGGTGAAAAAGACGTTCCGAAGTTTTAAAATTGGGCCCATGAAGAAACAATATATTGTCTAGATTGAATGCTGGTCGTCAGAGGAAATAACAAGTAATTTCTTAGGAACATATAAATAAACACGGCAAAACTCCTTATATGTGTAGATCAGCATGTAAATTGTAAACATGTAGTATATTATAGGATTAAACATTCTTTTTGAAGAATTTATCGATGTGTAAACTCCGGACATTTTACTCACAAACTGAATAAAAGTGCGAAGCACTTTTATGTTAAGTTTGTGAGTAAAATGTCTGGAGTTTACTTACTTACTTAATCCTCTTCGTGCTAGGAAGCACATAAGGCCTTCACTGAGGATCGCCATCTCTGTCTGTCTGCTGTCATGTTCTGAATCCGGCCCCAAGTCCATCCACACTCCTTCATCTCTTTCTCTACTGATCGCCGCCATGTTTCCTTTGGTCTCCCTCTATTTCTCTTTCCTGCTGGTGTCCATCTCATGGCGATCTTTGGGATTGATGTTGCTCCCATCCTGTGGACATGTCCGATCCATTTCCATCGTCTCATCTTGATCATCTCAGATATTGGTGATGTTGACGTTCTCTGATATAGATCTTTGTTGCTGATGGTGTTGGGCCAGAAGACCTTCAGAATCCGTCGTAGGCATTTGGTCTGGAAGACATCCAGTCTGTGGACAATACCTTTGGTCACCTTCCACGACTCGGCACCATATAGGAGGACTCCAATGATGTTACTCTTGAATATCCTGATCTTGGTCTTGATGCTGATGGCTGTTGACTTCCAGATGTTCCTCAGGCTTGCGAAGGCTGCTCTTGCTTTGGCTATTCTGCTCTCTACATCAGATGTTGAATCCCCATCGGCTGTGATCTTACTGCCGAGGTAAACAAACTCTGAGACTTCCTCTACTACGTTGTTCCCAATATTCACTTCTCTTTCTGTTTTGTTGTTAACTTTCATGATCTTCGTCTTTCCGGCGTTGATGTTGAGACCTATCTGGCTGCCGTAGTTTGTCAAGTCGGTTGTCTTCCCTTGGATGTGTTGGAAACGATGAGCCAGGAGTGCAATGTCATCTGCGAAGTCTAGATCTTCTAGAGACTTTTCAAATGTCCAAAGCAATCCCCTGTTGTTCTGACTGGTTGTCTTCTTCATCACCCAGTCAATACACATCACAAAAAGTAGGGGAGATAGTAAACATCCCTGTCTCACTCCAGTCTGTAGTGGGAAGCTGTTCGTGAGGTTTGTGCCACAGATCACTCTGGCCTGGAAGTCCTGATAGAGCATCTTGATGATGGATATGATCTTGTCTAGTATTCTGTAGTGTGCCATGATCTTCCACATTGCAGGTCGATGGATACTGTCAAATGCCTTGGCGAAGTCTATGAAATTGGCATATACTGTGGCGTTCCATTCGTTACTCTGTTCCAAAATCTGTCTCAATATGAAGATATGGTCTGCGCATGACCTTCCTCTCCGAAACCCTGCCTGCTCATTCCGTAGGAGTTTACACATCGATAAATTCTTCAAAAAGAATGTTTGATTCTTATAATTCTAATTCATTCACTTTATTAAAAATTGTAAAAATTTTAATAGTTTCCCCGCACTATGTTACTTGTTTTCAGGCGTGTACGAATACATCGCGTTTTCGGATTTATTGATGTATAAACTCTTGTTCAGCTTTATTTTTGTCCAATCAAAACAATTGTAATAAATAACATTGGAATTATAGCGTTTTGAACAAAGAATTCTGTATCTACACAATATTCATTAAAATATCTATAAAAATAATTTTCAATAACATAGTCTATTCTTTAATTTATTTCGCGCACCCTTTAATAGAGATGCATACGAATTTAATGAGCATTAGTTTACTTCGCATTAAATATTACCGCCGTGTGAACGCTATTTAATTCGAATTAATTTAAATTTAATGCGTATCCGTGTGAACGAGGCATAATAAAAGGGAAACAATTAGGGTTTTCTGCTAGCTCTTGAGTGTGGCAGTGTCTATTTCCACAGATACAGTATATCTTCAGATATCCCCGGTACACTATCCACTCTTCATTGTATTTATCTTTGAGGGGTTGTTGTAATGATCAAATCCAAAGTATTTTCATATTTGTTGGTTCCTCCACTATGTCTGCATTAAACCATTGTCATCTAGCATATCTGTAAGTTTGTAGTGGTTTCCGACGTAAGCTGTATTCTGTAGTGTCTTTGTTTTCAGGCAAGTTGAAGTCCCGTCAACAATGACACTAAAATTAATGTCATTTCGGATGTTAATACTGTAATAAGTGGCTCTGTATAGATCTTGGCGTCCGAGGCTGATCTTGGTTTTCTGTCCGCAATTCTGGTACAGGAGAGTTGTCTTTCTTTACAACTACTGCTACAGTAGCTGTAGCTCACCTTAAATCAATTTAAAAGTTTTATTTCCACTTGGTCTGGCCCCACATGTAAGTGTAAATCATGCAGATCTTAGGTCCATTGTACATAGCTTTATATGTTGCTTCTGCTCTTTTTATCTTTGCAGCGTTTATGTGTGTGTCTGCATGGCTCAATAGACCTTTCTTTTCTATTTTTACTTTTATTATTTATTTTTTAGTAAATTCCATCAGCAATGAAATTTTAAATATTTATATGATTAATTTACTACCATCATTTATTTTAAATATATTTAAATTATTTTCAAAAACTCTTATACTATACAGCTTTTACTTGAAACAGTAAACATAGCTAATTGGCTTGAAATTTAATGATGGTTTTTATACATATACTCTTGCTTGAAGAGTAGAACGCGACGGAATCTATAGCGTGTATTTAAAAAAAAAATTACGGTAATTTACACACTCTATATACTCGCTGATCATCTTTATTTTTATAAATACACGAGGATATTATAAACTGCGACGCTTTATTCAAATATGAAATTAATTCTAATACTAACATTCTACTTTCATTTTTGTCGGAATTCCCTGGTGTTAAAGTAGACGTCACGATTTAAACGTGCATTCTTCACAACTGCTGCGCATTCACGAGGAAATGGCTATCATTGCTATTGTTAGAGATACATGTATCAATAGCAAAACCATGGGAAGTGTAAATATAAGAAATGCGATATTCAAGCGCCGATGCAACCAAGCAATTTCATAGCACGTGCTTCTTTTAGCAGACGATAAATTAAGGCGGATGGGGAATGAATTTTTGGCAGGAAGTAAAAAAAAAACAAACAACATGCTTTATAATAATTAAAAAATCCCAAATCATAAACAGCATATCAAAACGAAACAAAGAGCGAAGACACCTGGCATTTGGACCCATATTCCCTTTCATCCACCCCCACTTTTACACAAAGGTAGTTGACCATTAAAGAAAGACACCCACTTGTCTATAGTTTGGAGTCATGAGGTCAAAGGTGAAGGTAACAAGAAACCTTCAATCTTATACTGTACTATGCTTTGAATTGAGAAGTTTTGCATAGTTACCTGTTTATCTTTCATATATTATACAAAGGTAGATGACCATAAAAGGAAGACACCTATTTATCTCAAAGTTATGAGACCAAAGGTCAAAGTCAACAGATCTTCGATCTCTATACCCTGGCCATATTTTAACAAAAAGCTTTAATATATTATACATGTACCAAGGCAGTTGATCATTAAAGAAAGACTCCGATAGATATTTTTAGTCACGAAATCAAAGGTGGAAAATACAGCAGATATTCCCTCCGTGTTTACTACATAGTTCATCCCGTAGTTGAATATGGGAACACAGACCTAGGAAAAGAACCAAAAACACCCTGACACAGCAGCCATGATTTTTTTTTTCATTATGGTAGAGGCATCTTTGCTCATCATGACTTTACACAGCTTGTTGTCACATAATAAGAAGCTGGAAATAAAAGGGACATATAAGAAGCAATTTGTATACAATTTGAGTATACATATTTTTCATGGCGCTCTACAGAATCACGTTATCGAAATGATTGCATCATGTACAAAGGCCTCTCAACCTCCGGGGGAGCTGGGACTACAGACTTCACAATTTTGTTCCCCTGATCTCTATAGTACTCCCACCATAAAGAGTTAGAGAGGTATAGTAATGTATAGTAATACAGTCACTGTGTTGTATATAATATCGACACAATGCTCTTCTCTGTGCATGCATAACTCAAGAATGTAGCATCCTTTTAAAAAGTGGAGGAGCAATTTAAGGCCTTTATCAGCTAAAACTGCCTCAAAATTTTCCTGTCTACACTTTCTTAAATTTTAGAGGAAGGGGGGGGGGGGGGGGGGGGAGAGAGCAAGCACTCATCCTTTGCTACATAGGTTCAATTTATACAATTTATAACTTTCATCAACTAGGGAAAAAAAGATGGGTGGAAGCATGTAGTCATCCAATGTATCTTATATGGATATGAAAGTAACAAATAATGATTACTGTCAAAAAGGTGTGTTTGTGTGTGTGTTTGTGTGTGTGTGCATGTATGTGTGTGCACCCCATCCCATCTCCTGATTCTAACAATCAACATTATTGGTTTCCATTACAGAAGACTAAAGCAATTTTTGTATTTTTTTTTTTTATTATATTAAAAACTGTAGTAAAAACAAATTTTCAAAAAGGGTAAGTGGAAAAACTGGATTACATAGTTGGAACAAATTGACAACAGGTATTATGATCTATAAAATAGGAAAATACAATTTCAAACTTGACATTGCACATAATGCTGCTCACCAAGAGCAGGAGTTATTATCCAACTTCATTTGGAAAAAACAGTGATTGTCCAGGACTCCTGCAGATACAACATAGTTAACAAACTGCAGAAATCACGTCAATTATTCCATTATATATCCAAATATGGAAATATTCCATGATTTCTGCATAATCGTTGCATGTTCATTTGAATTTATGTTTAAAATGACAATGACACAGTAACTCCGCATGGCTCTTAATAGCTTTCTACTGAAATAATGCATAAAATCTGAGTAACTGACTCACCAGTTGCTGATAACAGCGGACTGGATCACAACATCAGTCGTATCACTCTTTATAACTTTGTTTGTCTCAAGATTTAAGTACCTTGCAGGTGATGGGGAAAAAAAGTCATTAGTAGAAACAGATTTCCCTCATCAGTCACCTCAGTTACTTACTGCTGTCAGGTAGGTCAATTAGCACAACTTGATATTGCAGACATAGACTGAAAAACATCTGATATTATACAACATACAGTCTGTAGCATAGTTAAAAATGACATTTAGTTGACATCATTCAATTTGTGCTTTGATTTTGGCATTTTATATTGGTAGCTGTTATAAATGTGAAAATTCCTAAGTTTGCAGCACGGTAGCTCTCTGAGGGGAAAACAAATGGAATTTACCCATTTTCCCCTAGAGTGCTATAGTTCTGCAACTGTGTATAAAAATACATTTACTGTTATAAGGAAAATAAGTTTGGGTCTTTGTGAAAAAGTTTCTGCAAAAATTTCCCATAAATAGTACTGATTAGCACATCATGAAATATACTTCAGAAATTATCCCTCTGACAGGCATAGCAAGAAACTAACAAATATTTTTATAAAAATGTCCATGAAATTTGAAACATTGTAACAATGTAATGAAGTATGAGACGATTAACATTGTAATCATAACAACTATATTCTGTTTGTAACAAACAGAGGTCATGGGCATACAAATATCAAAAACAAATTTATCTATATACATGCCTGAAAGCTTTTGACTAGAATCTGAGATCACAGGAGTTAATATTTTTGAACAAGCAACAGCTGACTTGAAAAATTCCTTCAAGCTTTGGTACAAGTCCGATTCAAGTCCTGGAACTTGACATCTAATTGTTCCATAACTGTAGATTCAAGCTTTAGAACTGGACGTGTTGTTTAATAACTGTTGATATAAGTCTGATTCAAGGAATCGTGGGTAAGAGTCTTTTTCCATCAAAGCCTGAATTCTTTTCTGTGCATCTTCAAATGTGTGTCTGGTGGGGTGTTCTAAGTTTGTCACAGTAGTCATTCGTGTTTTGGAATCCAAATTGATCTGAAAAATTAAATTCAGTTGTTGTAATAGTTATCATACTTAAATTTCCCAACATGGGAATTTCTTCTATGAGAAGTAGAATTAAGAATCTGTAGCAAATCAACCATTGTTTTATCAAAAGGAACAGGCATGTGCCGTAAAAGTTAACTTTTTAGATATGAGATTACATGTTAATCATTAACAAGATTTAAAGAGTTTGAAAACATTCTGCACACCTCTTTTGGGGCTAGAACAGCCACAAATTCACCATATATTTTCTGACTTTGTGTTGGAAGCATTTGGGAATCCTCGCACTGTTTGTATTCTTGACAAGCAATCCAAAATTCTAGATTTTCCTCACTGAATTCTGACCTTAAAAATCCTCTGAACAGTTCCAAACCACCTTAAAACAAAATGCCAAGACATGTTTAATACAAAATATGATGTAAAATTAAAAAAATTTAATGCCAATTTCATATTTTCAGTTTTATATAGTAAATGTGAAAATATCCACCTTTATCATTCAACAGATTGTCAAAAGATCTGCTCCATTTCTGAGCCTGGTCAGGCGTGGGTCTTAAAAAGACCGAGGAACGGCATTCACCTCCAATCGCAGTGTCGGTGTTCCTCCGTCTCAGGAACTGGAATTTTTTCTTCATATTCTTGGCTCTGAAAGTAGAACAAAAAACATTGAATTATTTGAAGTACTATTTCAAATTTGAATAATTTTTTTAGATAATATTAGGCAAAGGGTACACAAAATATGAAATATACTGGTACCTATTGCGAATACGCAGTTTAATGAGAGACATTCTGTGCATATTTTATCAATGAGAAAATGACAAAACCATCCATACAAGACTCTATATATACTTAGCACATTGTGACAGAAATGACAATCCCACATGATACGACCAATGAAAACCTTGCTTGCTTATAAGCAACCTGTTAATTAATGTCAGAAGCAGAGCCGAGGATAATTCAGATGTCCACCTCCCTATAATTATCACTCTCTTTTCTTAAAGATGTGTATTGTATACAATACAGTGATACAACTCAATTTTCTCCTCTGTCTGAAAATGACATATTTACATAAATGCTAAAAAGGATGTAAACAAATTACCAAAAGTTATGAAAATCATATTATTTAATTCAATGCTACACCTCAGCATTGCATTCTTCACAGTTCCAATTCCAGGACTCCTCATCCGCGACCTCCTTCTCCATCCTTTACTTCCTTGCAACAGAATTGGAGAACACCTCTTTTTTCCAGAGCAAAAAATCTCTGGAGTTTGAAACTTAATTGAGATACTTTTATATTCAGGAACTTGTGTGAATCGATACACTGGTTATTTTATTTAGAAGTCAACATATATTCTTTTTGCCCATCATATTTTGTACATGCAGCCTCATTCATCTAAACACTTTGGTGATTCTTAACAAAATTGTCCAGATAAATGAAGTGTCTGGATAACTGAATCGCATATTTTAGATTTAATATAAGTAATCCAAATGTTTACTTTGTTGATGTGCATTATGAAATAAACATTAACAATTTGCTTTTACAAATAAATCATCTTGATAATGTTAATATTACGTGCATTTCGAAGCTCTAAATTTGAATTATCAACATATAGTTGTAGATTTATATTTTATTAGGACTATAACTATACACCACATAAACTAACAGCACTACACGTAATTGAAAAATATTTCTTATATTCTATAATTATCAAAGCTAAATATCCGTAGCTCATTATCACAAACTACTACCACTTTGATCTTTATTAGCTGGCTTACTTATTATATTTTATCCGCTAAAGAACGAGACTCAAAGCGACATCAAAATTACAGGTGTCTATGTGCACAAATATGAATTTCCATACTAATTAAAAACAGTAATTTTGTTTTTACCAAGAGTTAAATCAACCCCAAACGATAAACCGATGGTATTGTAATGAAAACCAATCACACCCAGTACAAGACAAACTTGCTCTATCAAAATTGTGTGCGTGAGAATTGTAATTCATATTTTCATCTAAAATCAAGTACTGATCTATTCTACAAAATTTATGAAATGTTTTGGAAGTTATGTTGCAAATACATTTTCCGATTCTCCACTGATTAGCGTCACCAAAATCACTCGCACACGCAAGCATGTGTGTTCAATTTCCATTGGCTAAGTAATATATTTAAATACCTGTAATTCTCTTAAGAATGACAAAAATGGAATGATAATGACTTAATTTAATACAGATATAAGAGCAAGGTCGTATCACACTAAATTCATGCTATATCATGACTGTAAAACACTAAAGGGTAGTTAGACAAGAAATTGCTTTAAAAATAGCTGGAAAGAACACTGCAGTCAAAAGAGACTGCATTTTGAAACTAAATCCCAACAACCGTAGTTTTATGAATTTGATAATTTTTGTTTCATTTTATTCATAAAATTACATAGTATTGGTATCTTTATTAAGACCAAAATAAAAATTGGACCACATATATATACCTTTATTAAGGTATTTTTTATAAAAGACGGTAACGATAAGCCATGTACAGCTTCTCAGCCTCAATCTGTCAGTGGCAGAACTTCCCCCACATGATCACTGACCTAGTGGCAACAAAAATTATTTCCTCGTGATGATGACAGACATGTCATGTGCATCTCTTGTTTCCCATTTTCGATAGTCAATGGGGTTTTGGTCCAAGGAGCGGAGTGGACTGAAAACCCTTGGCAAGCGAAGATGCTTGTTTCCCCATTAAATCATAGTGGCCATTGTATGCCACCCTCATTCTCAGAGGGCAACAACTTTTCTTACACAATTGATAGGCCTGCCCACTCAATGAGAATGTATGTTTTCTGATGATGAATTATTCTTTCGAAATGGTCAACTCAAAAGTGAAAATTAGCCATTATGGCCTATTTGTAACTGCAAGCCTCCACAAATCAAATCTAGTGACCTTAGCCTTTGACCTTGACAATAAAAACTTGGAATGTGTACAGACAGAAATGTTGATGGAAAACATTGGATGTTAAATAATGACAATTGGATGACAAAACCTACAAATTAGTAATTCCAGGTCAAGTGACTCGACATAATGACATTTGACTATAAAAAATTGTATAACTTCAAAACCTTGACAAATAGAGATATGAGATCTTCAACAACGATGATTGGATTATATAGCCTATAAACTAATATCAAGGTCAAGTTACTCCAATGACCTAAACTATGACCTTGGTCATAAATACTAGTTTAATAATTTTAAAATACTGGAGATATATTTTTTGTAGTGCATATTTCCACAGTCAAAAGAATTCCTCAGATTTTAATACCAGTAGCAGTTCAACTCTGATTCCATATTGATTAGCAAAAAAGTGAAAGTTAACCATCAGCAAATCTTTACCACACTGAACTTAAATTACAATTATGTTTTTTCCTCTTTAAGACCCAATGTAGACAAATATCAACTTGAAAAAATTAATTCTCTTGCTTTTTTTATCCAAATTTTTTCCCCCAATAGTACAAATCTTATTGCAGATTTCTTCTTGGGCTTGTTGACTCTTAAAACCAGCAAACTGTAGGTAAATACCAGACTGGATTCAACCACAAAATGGATAGAAAATAAACCTAGTATGTCACAATTTAAAATGATTATTATACCTATCAGTATTATATTGATAAAATATTGTACCCATCTTTGTACAAGAGGGTACCGTAAATCTGGTTATTTTTGCTGTCAATCAATTTTTAGCGTTTTTGCGAGTCAGTTGGATTCGCAAAAATATTTTTCTCAAAAATAATGTTTCACACGTTTTTTGATATGTTTTTACATAAATTCGCAAAAAAAAAAAAAGAAACACAAAAATAAATATATAGGCTTTTTACTCAAATTCGCAAAAATATCCAAATTTACGGTATCTGATCAAATATAACTAAAAAATGACTTACAAATTGCTGGGCTTCTTATGGCGAGACTGTGAGTTGTCATCAGTCCCCATGAAAGCTGCATCTGCTGAGCAGGTCTTGTACACAGGTTTTCTAGCAGAACACTCTTCTCCCTCACCACTGTTTCCGATCAGACGCTGACTGAAGACTGTCAGTTCTGAGGCCCGACTTTCTAACTGTAAATGGAGGGGAAAGTTCTTTGAAAATTTGAGCAACCATACAGGATTAATGAATGAAATTCATCTTGAAAACTTCTTAATTAGAGATCAGTGCATCCAAAAAAGCAATATCGCACTTCTCATTCATAAAACTTTGATAGGGTAAAAATTTGCCGCAAACAAAATCAATGATTGGTGATAAGTTTGTGTCTAAGTGGCTTACGTTGAATTGTTTAGTACAGCACACCCATATTAATTAATTTATCATGAATTGACACCACTACAGCCTGAGGTCTAAATTTTCGATATCAAACAAACAACTTATTTGTGTTTCTTTTAAGTTGTGTTCAATATGAACACTCATCAACACCATTCGATTGACCACAGCTGCACTGCCAGCAACCCTGTTTTTAGTGTGACCTATCTATAATGAGATCTCAGTCTGCATGTGGAACATGATAATGGTAAGCAAACAAAGCTAGGTCACAAATAGATCTATCAGCCAAGAATGTAACTGACAGACCCAGGAAAATATTTTTCTCCGATTCCGTTCCATCAATATTTGCCAATAACGAGATGAGACCTTCTAGAGACAATTGATCATATTACTTTGGGGCTAATGGATACACAGCTTTGTTTTGCTAGTAATCTTTTCACTATAATCATTTGCCTTGTAGATTAAAACAAATATTTTTTTGTTTTTAATCGGGAACTTCTGCCGAGGGGCTCAACTTCTATCAGGTAAACAATATTAATCTGCATTAGATTGCCTTTTTGTGAGAATCACCAAGATTGGCTGCGGTGGTTCTCTCATTCTTCCCGACTCAAGATTATATGATTAATTTACCATTTTATCCACTGTAGCCTATTTCCCTTGCATCATGCTGTATTGCACATAGTTTTTTTTCTGCCATCATGCATTTTCATGCACTTTGGGAATTTAGTTTTTAAAAAGCAATTTTTTTTACTTTAAAAATTTTGTTTGAAAACTTTGTATGACTATATACTTTAATTTTCACAGTAGTTTGTACATTACAGTTTCATCATAGACATATCTCTTTAATTACATGTACAAAGGACTTTCTTATTAACAAATTTGCAATTCGAAAATAGAAAATCATCCATCCCAAAAGTTTAAATATTCACGTCAGAACAAAATGGGCAATATACTAACCTTGTCCTTAATGACCCCGTTTATAAAATCAATTTTGAAACAAAAGATTAATCTATTCTTATGAAAGTTATATGAATAATATATATGTTATTTACAGACAAATGCAAGTAGTCATACGATATGACATCATAAAAGTATGAAGGTGTATTTATCTATAATATCATTCTTCTTTCCACGAATATAGAGCAATTTCATAAACATGACTCATGGTCTTAACTTAATACAGTACCTGGCCATAAGTGAGTAATTATTTCATTTATTATAGTTAATTAATTGAAAACTGTCTTTTGAAGAAAAAAAACTTGTTGAAATGTTATTTGTAAGTCATTTTTATTGATATAACACAAAATGCAGAAGGCATTGTGGTGATATATTACACATCAAATGTGAAATTGAAATTTTTACAGCACAATTTGCTAAGAAATTACAGCATAACTTTGCCTTGATAATATAAAAAATTATTCTCAATGATCAATATATCACAACTTGCTTAACATCTTAGGAAAAGAAAATTTGAACAAGTTTGCATAATTAGGTGAAAAAAATTATGAAATTGGACTAAATTAACCTCACAATAGGTTTTTTAAAAAATTGGTTTTTCAATGATGACTCACTTCATACCATATACATATGTAGTGTGTAAGATGAGGGGGCAGACATGATAAAAAGTAGGGGGAGAAAGGTTGAAATGCTAGAAAACTGAATTTGAAATTACAAGCATAATTACAAAGTCGGTAATTTTTTGCGTTTTTCTTAAAAAGTAAAAAATATCTACATGAAAGTCATTCCGATAGATAACATGGGCGACATGCGTCAATCTAAACTAAATTCGTGTGTTTGTGACACTTTCAAGATATAAAGTAATTGAGGTATACGTCAACAGCTACTTGGTTAACCACATTAGAAATCCAATAATTAAATACCAAAATTAATACTCGGTTAATTGAAAAATATATATGAAAATGGGGTTTTGGGTTTAAAATTCTTCAACTTTTCACAAAAAATTAAAAGCTATAACTTTTGATTCATTTACTATCTTTTATTCATTAATGACTATGATCAAATCATGGTCTTGATAGTTTTTTAAAATTGCGACATCCTGCTACGAGTAATTATAATTGCTCTGGACAATTAAACGTCTATCATGTGTTTTAAAATGATAAGTACAGACCTAGGTAACACAGAGGTATAGTGCTCTTGTTTCTCAAAGCTGCCACCCGAGTTTGATCCCTGTGATTAGCAGTTGTAAGAGGGCATCAATTCGAAATAGCCATCATTAATACATGTATATCACAGATGTTCGATGCTTTAAATGTATAAAATAAAAAAAAATAAAAAAATAGCCTTTCTGTAAACAAATTATTCACAAGGTATGACACATCTTGTTTTTTTAACCAGCTGCATCGCTTGCAATTTTTGGTGAAAGTTCAATTTAATATCACAATCAGACCCTTAACTGTTAAGCAACAACTATAAATAAACAGGACAAGACATCTGGATGTAAATGTTTGAAAGTATGCCCATGCTTGTACATGTGTATTACACAGCTTATGCTTTCTACTCATTTTAAAATACAAAGAATGTATGAAAAAGTGAAACATGTTTAATGTTGTAAATGAAAAAAGGTATAGGGGCCTATATATATACACCAATGGAATTGTTTAAGATCCATTTCTTTGATAAAAGATCTTTTCCATTCAAAATTTACGGCTAATTAAAATGTTTACTATTTTCAATTTTATCAACCAATGAATTAAGGACTATCCAGAAATGATGTCAATCCCCCCCCCCCTTTATTTAGCCTAAAAAATTGTAGTTTTAGTAGAAAATAATCTGGAAAAAAATTTAAACCCCTGCTGGACTCGAACACGTGATCTACAGTCGACATGCTAATCTACTGAGCTAATCAGCAAGACAATGATTTTTTAAATGAATAGACAAATATTGCTGATATTTATATTTTTATCCATGTTTTAAAAGGTCAGCCATTAAGACCATGTAGAGTACCTCCTTAAAGATGAATTTTATTCAAACAATTCAATTTGTTGTAAATACTTCCACCTGAAACATCAAAGAAATATCCAGGTAACATGATTGATTGTCACCCTGTTAGAAAATTCAACTATTACAGAAGTCAGGGGTTTATCAAGTCAATGAACTGTGTCTAATTGGAGCTGGGGATTATAAAAGTTACACATTTCATTTTCATTCATCAATGGATGATGTGCTGAATAATTTGCACACATAAATGCGTTAGAGCTTGTAAATCTTGTATGGCATACATCATCAATCAATTTACCCAATTTCAAGAGAACTTTTCAATGTGTCTCAGCAATCTTACATTTAAAGGGGAATAACTCTCACTGAATTTGTTGGACTTCGAAGTGCATGACTTAGTCTGAAAATAATCTGAATATAACTTTGGAAAAGAGTGATTGATAACTTTTTGAGGCATCAAGATCTATAATTTGTTATCATTATGTTTGACAGTGGAGATGGTGAAGGTATATGTATATAGTGTTCTCTGTGTGTGTTTCTTCCCATCAGTTAATCTGTTACATGTCTAAATTATATCATTTTACATTCTAGATTATATATCATATCTCTCAAATCACACAGTGATTGGCTGATCACAAAGATGACTAGGCCAATAAAATTACACTTCCTCTACCAGGGCAGTACACATCTGTCGACAAAATGCACCCCCCTCCCCCACTCCTCCAGTTGATATCTTGAATATGACAATGATTTATTCAACAGTGACTTGAAATTTGACATTATCACATTAATAATATCTAAAAATTTCAAAAAAATTGAAGAGGTAATTCCCTTTTCTTATCAGAACATTTGAGAGGGGCATGGTTGAAATCTTTATCTTAATAATTATCTTCAAGGCTGCTTTTGATACTGTAAAAGTTAAGTTGTCATATTTTGCCTGAAAACCTAAAAAACAAACAATTTTAAGATGTATGTATTTTTTGCCAGTTTCTTTGATCTAAAAATTAGTTTTAAAAATATATAAATAAATGTCAATTTAAAATGATTTGCTAATTTCAACTACTTGGAACTTAATCAGTCTAAAAAACATTGAAATTTACGTCCTCTACTCTTGAATAAAATCTCTACTCTTGAATAAAATTATGTACTATGCTTTTCCATTCTCAAAAATCACGTCTCTTGTCCGCCATCTCCTGGTGAAAAATAGTATTTCCCTACATTGGTCTTTGTAATTTTGACATTTGTTATTTTTCCTGCAATTGCAGTCAACTACAACAGTGCCTCAGGGTGGGGCAACAAATTAACTGGTATGAAAACTTGATAACTAGCTATAATTTACACTAGTAACATCTTACATTTGGTAGGATAAAGAAGGAAAACTTCGCTTTTCACCGATTGACCTTAGGCTGACCCCGCAAAGGGGTGTAACTCATGGCAAAGTGTTGATATGTGTATATTCATGTAAATGCATAATGCTATTCCTATTAATAAAAAGTTTAAGAAATGTTGATCTATGATGAGAGAATGAGGACATGGCTGTACTTACAGTGTCTTCATCGTCTGTGCTCTTCTCCAGAAAGTGTGTCGGAATGTCTTTCTCACAGCCTGCGCTCTGACTGCGTCTCAGGGGTCGTGTGATCATGCGACGGAATCGCTTCTTTTTGGAATCTTTCTCTTTCTTCGTGTACCTCTGTTCCTTGTTTGTAGAGACCTGTGTAGGATAAGACTCGGTCTCGGAAGCCTCAGTCGACGAGTCACAATGGAAAGTGGGTCTGTTCCCTGAGGATGAGGACACACTCACACAACTGTCAAACGATTTCTCACAGTCAGTAGACCCAAACGAGTCTGCTGGACTGTTACAGTCCTGTGCTTTAGCACGGCTAATTCGGCGCTCCATCATTCGCTGTCTCCAATTTTGTTTCATGTCCTTGACCTCAGGAGTTTCATCAATTGCACATTTCTCCTTCAGCTGACTTGATAAGTCTGTGGATTTCAGTCTCATTTTGTTCCCAGGATTGGTGGGCTTTGTGGCAAAGTCCTGAGTGTGCTCACTAAAATCCTGTTTGGGATTTGTTAAATTGCGTACAAAGTCACTCAAATCAGTGCTGATTTGTTTTGATATGGGGGAGGTAGATTCTTCTAAGTGGACTCCCTGGAAAAGAAAACAATCTTCTAACTATTGGTGCTGATAGAAAAAGAGAAGGGCTCTTTTAACACATGCCTGATCAAAGCTTGCTCTTCATCTTAACTGCCACATCTTATCCATGGGAAGTTCTCGATATTCCAAGCATGCTGGAATTTCACCCGTTATCAAATCTACATGAAAATTTATGAATTCCTCCACTTCATAAATTCATATTACATGTTCTCAACCCGACAAAACTTTGACAGATTGCTAATTCTCCATCAAAGATATCAAGAGAAGCACTCACATAAAAAATACAGCAGAATATATTTGTTGTGAATAGGGCTGCATTACGTCTGCTTATAATAAATTTATATTCTGAGAAGTACAAAACTAATTCTGTTTTGATTGTCACAACCTTGGTGTTTTACTACAATAATGAAAATCATATCTCAAAACCATTAGATTCTTACAATTCAAAATCAAAAAATATTCAAAGAAAATTCATACCATGTCAATCAAGAGTAAATCACTGTACAACTGCTCAAGTGCATGCAACAAATGGTGTCATTATATTCTGATAAAGTACAAGAAACAGTTAAGAAAAATTTGTTTCTTAGGAAACACGATGGCCAAGCCCTTCCTGTACTTACTGGTATAATCTGCCACAGTAATGTTAACTGTCAGTGACTGTTAAGAGGTCTTATAGCCCAGTCCACAACAAGTAGTCACATCAGGCAACGAACACATAACAATTATGAATGAAAAAAGCACAAGCCTATAAATCAATATCCATGTTTCCGACCACAAAAATAAACAGCCATGCTTGACACACCTGGCCAACCCTTGAGTTGCTTAAACTTTTTCAAACAATCACTCCTCCAACATCCTTTACTTTTGTTTTTTTTTATGTTTTTATACAAGCTGTTGTGACAGATTCTCTGACAAATATTTAAGCTTGGAAAAATCACAATGGGAATTTAAGTCACATTAACCTCACCTGTGGTACAGACTCATTTTTTAATATACATGATATGATGCCATTTATGTTCCCACGTAACTTGGACATTTAAAGTGTTTGCTTCATTCATAAAATGAGCAGTCGTCCGTAAAAAATTTGCACTGAGATGAGGTTAGATGAAGTAAAACATATAACAGTATAATGCATAATTTTGCTTGAAAGATGCTTGAAAGATCCCTCCTCTGAAAAATACATTTTTAGACACTGAAGCAAATAAATGAGAATCATGCATCACTGGGAATTTAATAATTTCTTTAATTACAATTTTGTTGTTAGTAAAAAAAAAAAAGTATTTACATAACACATTGATACAATTCACTAAAAATTTGGTTACCCTTTTTTTTTTTAAATTAATGAATACTATACCATGACTTATATATTTAATTTGTAATTTAAATAAAATGAGCACATTATCAATGTGAATAATTTCACATAAACTTCCCTCCTCATACTGTGAAAACTCAGACACATGCACTAAAGATTTGATTTACATGCAAGTACTCATGCCCTGCCATGCAACTTGGTGAATTTGGTCCAAGACTTAAGACTCAGTGGTATAGCTAATTCTTCCCTCATTATCGTAGCTTTAAAAAGCTATGAATACTATTTGAGGTCTATTAAACTTAGACACTCTTACAGATTTCCATAAACCTTTAGGGTTTATACATATTACATCAAAATGAGAGACAACGATTCTAAATGAAGACCAGATCAAAAGCTTACGTGATCCCAAATGTACCCTGCCACTAAATCTACATAAAGCTAAAGTGAAAATTCATCTCCTCCCACCAAATGACCATGAAAGACATCACATACTGTCCTGTTGCCTATATCATTCACGCAGGTTCAAGTGTCGACTCCCAACAGACGCGTGTCAGACAGACTTAAGCGAGCAATTCCTATTTTCCTGCTACACTTCTGCTGGTGATACAGAGAGTATTCCACACAGGAGGGATGGATAAAATCAACAATTTCATTGTCTCCTCAAGTAATACCAACTCCTGTTCTAATGACTGAATGACACTTTCTGTCTACGTGAGGGGATTCAGCTACCTCAGGAGCAGAATGTGGTGTACATAAGATTCTATACAGGAATACAGACACTAATCACATTGTCCATTTATCTAGGAATATAAAACAGATTCCCCCAACTAATGGTTCACACAGCCTCAATAAGCCATTGGCAGTTTGATAAATGAAATATATACCATTCCTTTACCCATTTCAAAATATATTAAAGAGAATTTAAAAATCCAAAGCCAAACAAAAAATTCTGTTCTGGACATGGGTATAAGTTGTGATATATAAATTATTTCTTTCTTCTTTTTGGGGGGTTATGGTTGAAATTATAATCAGAGATTCATATATGAATACAATTAAACAAAAAATCACTCACCAAAGGCTTTATTTTAAATACTTTTTAAAAGATTCAATGCTATCAAATGAATACTAATTAGCAATTGCAAGTACAGTATTAACTTATCAAATTGTGTTTATTTGAAAGCATTTTAAAATATTTAAGATATCAAAGGTTTTTTTTTTTTTATCATATATATATATTTATATTACCTATTGATTACCAGACACAGAGGCAATTTTTCACATTTGGATATATATATATATATATATATATATATATATATATATAGGGAGAAAGACAGAGATAGAGAGAGAGTATAGTGAAATAATGAACATAGCAAAGCTATAAAGCAATGTTCTTACACTGAATTCCCAAAATGCCTGTCCTAGAATACTGTTGGGGAAAACCTTTTATATTATGTGTAATCAGGGGGTTGGGATGCTGCATTACGCAAATAATCATTTATTAACCGAAAAGAAATTGATATTTCGATCATCAACTGCCTCATTTCCACAACAAAGTTACACAACACCAGGGTGGACCCAGTGCAGCATTGGAGTGATGTGATATTTCCCCAAAAGTTTAATGAAATATAACACGTTTTCTTTCACTTAATAATTAATAAACAAATGACGTAAATACATATTACAGCCTGCATAACAAAACCATATGGCAGACAGTGTTTTGGGACCACTCATTGGGGACTCTCATAGCAATAATTTGATTCACAATCACATGATCGGTTATTGATGTAGTGATGTCACCGATTGTTAGGAGGATCGTTCCAAATATTTACTAGAACATCATTCCAGGCCATTTTGGTGTTCATGAAAATAACATGCAGCATCTTATCATTAATCTGTGGGGAAAGCTTGTCGTAATGTAAAATTTCATATTTTAGCACACATCTCAATCTTCCCTAGTTGACAATTGTTTTAATACTAAGAATTATCATTTTGATATACATTATCACTGAATAGCTGAACAGTAACTACACAACTGTATACTTTAGTCTGAGAATTTTTCACCCCAGTTTTATTTTTACCCATTTGGACAAACTTAAAACTCATGGGCAAATTTAAATGCACTCATTACCCTAATAAATGGTTTAGGGCAAACTGGGATGATACTGTTTTTCACTAATTTCCTATCATTGATTCCTGATTGTGCTGCTATTGATAAAACTGAAGCAAAGTGAAATAAAATAGCACCACATGCAGTCATATATTTTTCCCAATATTCCTCTCTGCATCCTGCTACCCAACATAAAAATGCTTGTAACAAAACAAATAGGGACTCCTCACTATCCTCCCATGATTCCAGGAAGTTTGGAGTTTCAATATTAAACAATACCCCGACAGTTTCATTTTTAAAGCGCTGAAATCATTGGAAACTCCACCTATTGACTCCAATAAATAAATTTTAAAAAAAACCCCAACTACTGACAATTGATGATTCCTGACCAAACAATAGTACTTGTTAGATTATTGTGGTCACATGCACTGAAAATAACAATTGTAGTTTTTAAGGGAAGCAAAGTCTCTGTTGAGCAATATCATCCTCCCTTTTCTACACAGCTTGTACATCTAGGGATGTCAGAGCTGGTATCAGTTACTCAAATCTATCTTCACCATCGAGTCAAAAATGTATATTACTTTTAATTACTAGGCCTTTAAGTATGTTTTCTTTCCTGAAATTTCACATTTTTTGCTATGAATTGATATGTACATGTTCTATGTAAGTGTTAGCATGAAAATATCCATTAATTGCTACATGAAAAATATTCTTTGAAATTCATAAATCAAATTATGAAGTTTTTGCAAAGAATCTGTTATTATGCAGCATGATCCAATTGAATTGAAATATGAAATTTCAAAAATGTTACTGAAATCATAAGGTATCAATAATTGTTTAAATTGCGATATGCAACCATTTGCTAAGAGTAACAGCATTTTTTTTTTTACTTCCCTAATATTCACTAATTTGTTGCTCTGAAGATGGAAAAGTTAACTTACAAATATTTAGACTGATACAATGATTTATCCCTGTACTATACAATATCTTTATTATGCACTAGAACTAAACTTACCATAGAGGGAGGACAAAAATATTCAGTTCTGAAATATTTAAAGCTCTTTTTTCCCATTTTAACCTTGTTCCTGTATTGCCTCTACTTAATAATAAATAATGGATCATATATATATATATATATATATATATATATATATATATATATACACATTGAAGATCTTCCATTTTGGCATACCCATTTTTTGCATATTTTATACTATCCAATGAAATAGTAATATGATAAATCTAAAAAACTTGGTTTCCATTGAGCACTTCATGGCTATAAAAGTTCACTTCCTTTCTTTATTGCCAATGACTGACATTTTCCCTGGAAATTGACACACTTAAATCAAGTGCCTGTGTTTGGTTCTTTCAGAAAACTGAGTCATTCGATTAATGGACAATATTACACAAATGAAGGCCATGTCATAGATTTGTTTCATATTGAACCGAGCAAGTGCTCCCGAACCCTTAAAACTACAAGACTTTCAGAAAATAAGAGTGCATTTTGCAACTATGGCTAAAACATATTGCAAGTATGCTTACATTGTAATTTCATAGATTAAACACATTTCCCATTTCCTAATGCAAATATTGTAGAGGTTAACATTTTTAGGCTTGATTGTTCAATTTGGTGCACTTTAATGCTGTATGTAAAGTACAAAGGTATGCAATATAAAGAGCTAGATCTACAAATAAATGTGATTGAAGGTTATAGTGTCATTACAGACGGCATCTTCTGATTACACGTTCATGACTACCAACTGTCGCCATGACTACCAACTGTCACCCATATTCACTGTCACGTTTTTTTTAAAAATAAAATGATGCTGAACCTACCTGCATAAAGCAGCCATTAGAGTCACTTTATCAATAACATCCGTGACACAACCAACACAATAAAAAATGTATATAAAAACAAAAATCTTGAGGTAGAAATTGTTTATCTTTCGATCTCTTCCATCTTTCAGACATCTACCAATGCCACAATCTGCAGGAGAAATTAAGCCACTATTCTGATCTGAATGCCTGTCACATGCCACAATAAATAGCTCACAACATGCTCAGCACCAGCCTGCCAGGTCTGCAGTGGCTATGGGGGAAATACTTCTTCTCTTTCTTAGGCTTCTGTCCAAAATCGCCCACTCTATACTACAAAGCTTACAGATTGTACTACAGTGTATATCCCCCTCCCAAGTGAAAGGTTGGTGTCCGTGGAAATGATTGTTTCATCAGCTGTTTTCTTATCTTATAATCAACAATAAATACACATCTAAGTACTCAGTTCTGTCACCCTCCAAAGAAAAGAGTTTGTATGATGTCAGTTACCTGAGTAAATTTATACCCTGTGCAGCTTCCACTTTCTATTTTTACCCATCCACAACAAATTTATACAAAATGTGTATCTTACATGTACCTGGAAATGATTATTTGCTCGGCAATGCGAGAGATTTTAGTAACGCAGTCAAAGCAGCACTATTTGGCATCGCGGTAAAGGTTGTCTGTCCAAGATACAATTTAGTTTCAATTTCTTCTTAGTAACATCAGCATTCATGAGTCAGTATCTCATCATTTTATGATCTAGGAAATTCTTTAAATTTCAAAAAACATACAATGTAAGCTAAATTATTGACAGGTCAATCACCAAATTTTGGTGTAGAAAATTTAGAAAAGCCATGACCTCTACCAGAAGGCACAATCTTTTGTACACTACATATTGGGGTTATAATTTACTAAATAATATTGTTAATTATTTATATGTACATTTACCGTTGTCTTGATCATTTAAAATATGCCCATGCACTTCTCCTTTTCATCAACGCTGAATCAAATCTCGAAAGAATGGCCAAAATTCTTTAACCAACTATTCTATCCTAAATTAAATTTAGACACTGCACCAAACAAAGATATGTTCTATTCTGGTATATATTTATCCTTTATCTTTGCCTTGTAAGGTCCATTCAGAACATGAGAATCATAAATAGGTGAAGATAATGAACAGTGATCAATCTCATAACTCCTGTAAGAAATACAAAATAGAGAGTTGGGCAAACATGGACTCCTGAACATACCAGAGGTGGGAGCAGGTGCCTAGGAGGAGTAAGCATCCCCTGTCGACCGGTCACACCCGCCGTGAGCCCTATATCTCGATCATGTAAACAGAGTTATCCGTAGTCAAAATCAGTGTGTATAAAGAACAGCCTAACAATTGGTATAAAACATGTCAGACAGCATTTGACCCAATGATAGGTTGCATTGGCAAAATAGATCACTATAATGACCATAGAAGTGGTGAAATGTTGACTTTAAATGAGACTGTTGAAACCCCTGTAACATCAACTTGTTTAAACGAGAATCAAAGGAATTTAAGTGCCATATTAAGTTCATCAAAGGAAGTATTATTATATTACAATGCTAATTTAAATGACCTTTGCTTCACTCAAACTTCTTCAATCCCTGCATTTCAATTTAGTTAAATTTCCCTTCAACAATTTTTTTCCTTAACAACTATGTTGAAGAGTGTTTCGAGTTTGTATACTATTGATGCTATAATCAGTTGGTAGTACATGTACTTGGCAAAACTTTGAAAATGAGAAATGTCAATTTTCCTTGATAGAAAAATTCAAGCAAAAATAAAAACTATATCTTTATTAATAATCTAAATATTTTTCAGTGAATTATCACACAAACACAAAAGAAACCAACTTCAAACTTTAAACTAATAAAAAAAAATCATGTGACCACCTGTCTTTGTTGTTGTGTAATGTTACGTAAAGTGGCTTTACGTAACATGGTTGTAAATGTGTATATCATATACCAAAAATGTGTTCTACAATCAGTTCAGTTGGTGTTGATGTAAATATATATAGCAAAGTGTGGTTTTGTTGTGATTGTTGAGGGAGATGACAATTGCCAGCGTTGTAGGAAAATTTGCATGATGCACTGACATCCGTCATACTCCGAATACCACACTTCATCGTTCAAATAGGTCAAGAAAAACTTGCCAATTTCAGTGATGTTTGACTTTTCTAAACGTATTACAATTTATTCTTATATTTGAACATGTGCATCAATTAAAAGGTACCATTCCCAATGATAAAATACAGTATATTTTTCCCAATTTTGTGACTGAAATTTTCAATTTAACTTCTGCTACTGGCAGTCATGTATATTTTCTGCTAAACATTGGAGCAAAAGTAATAAAGTATGATTTAACTAAAAAGTATCACTTCCTGGTAAAACAAAGAAAGTCAAAGTTGCAATAAACAGTTCGAATAAATGTCAATTAGAACTCTTCAAGACAGTTACAATTTTTCCCTTGTCAATGAATTTATCCCAATTCAATGAGTATTGGTGGAGAAAAATGCTGAAATGACTTGGATTGAGGAAAACTCATCAGCTATAAGGAACTCATCAAAGCTTTGAGCTTCTAAAATACTAGCTGTCTTATAAAGTTACGACCCAAGAAGGGATCAAGATGGTGATAAAAATCTTTACAAAGATGGAAAATCTGAACTGATTTGCAAACAGCAGGTGCAAAATTTAATACAATGTCATTTAATACTGTAATACTTTAAAAAACAACAACAAATCATTGAATATACATTTTCTGAAAACTGTACAAGACAATTATAGCATAGAAAGATGGACATGCACAAACAATAAGATTCCAGCTAGTATGACATAGATTTTATCAAACATCAACTGGATCTCTGTGATGACTGTAGACTGACATAGCATTAAATTATCCTGGTATAAATTCTTTCTGTGTTTGAATGTACATTTATTTGTGTACACTTTCCGAGTTAGCGGGGAATTGCATACTTATGAAAAAACAAACAGTGATCAATCTCATAAATCCTACAAAGAATACAAAATTGAGAGTAGGGTAATTTACACAGATCCTTGGAAACACTAAAGGTGTGATCAGGTGCTTAGGAGGAGTAAGCATCCCCTTTTGTCGTTAATTCACACCCATCATGAGCCCTTATCTTGCCCTAAAAAAGACTGAATTGTATCTATATCTTCTAAAAGCATAAAACGGCAAGTTATGACCGACATTTAAAAGCAGGGTACAGATGTTTTACTAGGAAATTTACCCTGGCAATTCATTGACCACATTGCTAAAACAATTCAATATCTCCAACCACTCACTGGGATAAGTGCTAATTAGGTGCTTAAATATGTACATCATTATATCACCGAAATCAGGCCTCTATATCGTGCCCTGGAACAAGGAGCTGTTGTGTTAGTGATATGACACACTAACGACCGCTTTCACACAATAATTGATGGGGGAAAAAATCAATGTATCGGCTACTTCAGAGGATATGTATTATGTATAGTAGATTATGTTACAAAGCTTATGAATAGCTGAAAGTATTGTCATGAATGCATCCATTTTCTGAACATCACTATTACTTCAAATCATTAGCAGTATCATGTGGTCTGCAAAGTTTAACCAAAGTTCACCTTAGCATACAATTCTTCATTATTTAAGTTTTTGGAGTGAAATCTATAAATCACTATAAAAACTCTAAAGCACCAACACAGAAAGTTCTATTAAAGGAAAAAATGCATTGAGAAAGAGAGAACAATTTTAATTTTCTCAAGTTATTATCATAAACCATACAATCATTTCATTTTCAGTGAATTTAAGAGCAAAATATCCTTCCTTGTTTCCAGACCATTGTTTGATGACTAAGGGACCTCTGTCATATCAAAGCAGTTTGAAGGAAATGAAGTGATTAAAATAGATAAAAAACAAGCAATCTAAAAATGAATGAAGGCTTTACAAAAGGAAGTCCTACACGTATGCCTTAAACTTTATCTTAGATATCAAATATAACATGATTGTTTTTCTGAATAAACAAACATCTTATGCACCATTTTTTACTTGTAGATCGTTTCAGTGTAGAATCATTTATTTTTGTGTGGTCTTTGAATTTTCATGGTTTGTAAAAATAAGCAATGTGGGTGGAAATTAGATTTGTGGGTATGAAGACAATGAAAATTACCTGCCCTATGTATTAATTGTTACATAAAACTTAGATCACCTATATTGAGGCCCCATCTGACCCCTCCCCTCCATGGGTCATAATTTGAGGGGACTTGACTCTGCAGTATCTGAGGATTGATTGAATATTGTTTAACGTCCCTCTCAAGAATTTTTCATTCATATGGAGACATCACCATTGCCGGTGAAGGGCTGCAAAATTTAGGCCTATGCTTGTTGCTTACTGCTTTTAAGCAGGGAGGGATCTCTATCATGCCATACTTGCTGTGACACATGGGCCTCAGTTTTTGCGGTCTCATCCAAAGGACCGCCCCATGAATGTGGGAAATGCCCAACATTTGAATCGAGATTATGGAAATTGAAAGGATATTGTACCGATCCGGATCACTTTTTAAAATATATCACATCTATGTTGACATTATCAAGCCCAAAATGCAAATGATTTGAGTGCATCTTTCACCTGTGTTGAGGAGATAAACAACTGAAAGCCTATCAGATAAAAATGGCTCTACGTCACTTGTATGATGATGTAATAGTTAAGCAAGGAATTTCCCCACTTGGTACGATATTTATGTATCGACAAACAATTTTTAGTCAAATATGTGACGCTTGGAAAATTTTTACTTAAATTTGAATATGCTGTTATTACATGTTATTTTACTCGGGACACCTTAACTCCACTGTGTATATTTTTATCCCCTACCCAGGAGCAATGATTTGAACTGGAATCTGCACTGTGCCAGGAAGCTGCCATGTAAATTTGAACTTTCCTTGCCCAGTGATTCTTGAGAAGATTTTAAAAGATTTTTGCCATATACTCACATGTAAAATTTTGAACCCCTATTGTGGCCCTACCTTACCCCCCAGGGGCCATGATTATAACAAACTTCAACCTGCACTATGCAAAGAAGCTTTCATGTAAATTTCAACTTTTCTGGCCCAGTGGTTCTTCAGGAGAAAATTTTTTAATGATCCCACCCTAGTTTTGCATTTTCATGATTATTTCCCCTTTGAAAAGGGCATGGCCCTTCATTTGAACAAACTAAAATCCCCTTTACCAAAAGATGCTTTGTACCATGTTTGATTGAAATTGGCCCAGCGGTTATGGAGAGGAAGATGAAAATGTGAAAAGTTTACAGAGGGACAAACGATGGACAAAATGTGATCAGAAAAGCTCACTTTAGCCTTCGGCTCAGATGAGCTAAAAAGTGTGATAAAGCAAGAGGAACAGACAGACCCAGAGACAGATGTAAAAGAAAGCCATAGTCTCATTCAGTTTCATCTCTCAGGAAACTAATAAAAGAGGTCTTTGTATACACATGTTACACAGCATAAGTGGGATATATGAAACAAATTATAGTTTTAGTAAGGATTCATGATTTTACTGTGTACAACATCACAAATACATGCATTCTATTCTGCCAAGCTGTTTGGCTTCAGAAAGTTTCTGTTGTACATTGTTAAAAAACATGCAGTCATCAAAGGTTCCAGTGTAGTCAGTAGGCTTGAGAGTGAGCATCAATTCATTGAAATTTTAAAGCATACTTAATACTTGCTTCCTGGAAAATCAAGGACAGCGTGATTTTGTGTTAATAGACCAATAAAAAAATTATCTGCTTATTTACTCCCTACTAAAATGACAATTCTTGGTACAGTGAAATAAAAAGAAAATGTAAGAATGACCTAAGACATTTAATATTTCAAAAAACACATAGAAAATATGTTGAAGAGTTATGCAGTCAAATGAATGAAACTGCAGATCGAATGTGCCAATACAGGTTTAAGGGCAATAACTCATGTAATTATTTACCTATTGCATGTAAATTACCCACTGTGTAAATTATTAAAAAAACAAACAAACAATTTCTCTCACCGATTAAGGACTGATGGTATCAATTTCATAACCCCTACAAAATTGGATGATCCATAAGTGGCAATACTGTACCGCTACGTATTTTTCACGTATAGAATTTAATCTACTTTGTCACCAAGCTTCTTTATACAAAAAAAAGTGATGCTGGAGAGAGAGCTGGCACATATTTCTACTGTTCTCTCAATCTGCTATCAGCTTCCATCAAAAGCTCCTCATATAGAACTAAATATTGCCTGCTGAGTCCCTGAGGACACATCAACTTCAAACATCTAATAGCTGTGAATTCCTACGAGGATTCGGTATTGTCATTCAGAAACTGTTCGTCCATTCCATTAATGTCAAGAACTCAATAACTCTATTACCAGCTTCCAAATATGCTTACAAAGAATTGATAAAGAATTGGTAATGCTCAAATAATGTTTCCTAATTAAATCTGGGTTTATGATAGTGCTTAAACTTTTTCTGAAAACGTGTAGTTTTTCATCCTCATTGGTCAATAATGATTACGACTGTACAATGAAATGCTTTATCTGTTTGAATTTTAAAATTAAATTCAACCTGCATATACATGTATTTCTATTAATACTGAAGAGTTGACTATAAGATAATAATGATATTGAAACATGCAAATATTTATACAGATCTTAGATTAAGAGAGGAGAAATATAGAAAGTGAAATATGTAAATGTCTGGAAATAGATCTCTGTTTTATACCCAATCATTTCTGTACATATACATAATTCCTATGCTTCTTATGATATTTGAAAAAAAAAAATAAATAAAAATAAAACAGCAATATAGAGGTCTGGGTAACTAATACGTACATACCATCATATCTGATGCTGCGATACAAAACAAAAGAACATGCACACTGTAGTTTTGACAATATCTGTATTAAAAGTGACACTATACACCTCCTATGTACAGGAATAAAGCATACATGTTTTTAAAATGTCATTTCTTTTGCTTTTATACTGTTTCCCCATATATCAATATTGTGCGCTGAGTTTGCACATTGCAATGCATATTATATATACCTAGATAAGATCTTATTTTAATTAATAAATCTAAAAGCATGGGGGTCTTGATCATTCAGCCTTATTTCTTTACTGACTGCATGCTAAAACTCCAATTTAGCATTCATGAAAGACTAAGAATATCTTATTTTTAATTAGCAATAAAAGCATTCAAAATTTAAAACTGCAATTTTTGTCTCTTCTCCCTTACCCTCATTGTTAAGTCAGTTTCATCCACAATGACAGCAGAAAATGTTCCTTTAGCTTCCAAACAATCCGTTATGTTTCTTTTCCACACATGATTTCTGTCTCTCTCTTTCTCTTCATTCACAAAATTTCCATTCCTGGGGCTAATTCCATTCAAATAAAACCTAATGAGGCAGCTCCCGATTGGTCAACCTATATGTTCCCCTCCCATTGATTAGTCCACTTCCAATACTTGCTTAATTATGAGCGTGTAAATGTAACCCCAGTGGTGGCTCTAAGCACTTGACAGAATTAATATTGATGTAGCTCCCAGGGTTTTTATATACTGACTGAACACAGTCTTTCTCTGAGTACAAGCTCAGTTGTTTCCCAGATGACTTAAATTTCAAGGTACACAAAGAAAGGTCTTTGGCACTGCTTGAGAGACTGAGACATACTTAGTCACTGCAAGATTTCTCACTTGTTTCTTGATCTTGAAGCACATTAATTTCCTCCTCGATGTAATGTGATATCTTTGTACTTGTAGGTACTTACAGCATTGAAGTTTTTATACAACACAGCCTTTTTCTCTTTTAATGAAAAAAAATCATATACTAGCTGTTCCAAGGATAAAAATGCAAGTTAATGACTTTAGGGGCATACAGTAGATCCATGTTTTCATTTGCAATGCTAAGCTGGTGAAAGTTTTAGTTTATGCAGAATTTTCTTTTGTTTTCATTTAGTAGTCAGTTATTAATATCAGTAGTTTGTTAAAATTTCTTATCTCCACGCATCTCACAAAAGACTGACTGCAGTAGTCTCACCTCACCAAAGACTGACTGCAGTAGTCTAATCTCACCAAAGACTGACTGCAGTAGTCTCACCTCACCAAAGACTGACTGCAGTAGTCTCACCTCACCAAAGACTGACTGCAGTAGTCTCACCTCACCAAAGACTGACTGCAGTAGTCTGACCTCACCAAAGACTGACTGCAGTAGTCTCACCTCACCAAAGACTGACTGCAGTAGCCTCACCTCACCAAAGACTGACTGCAGTAGTCTCACCTCACCAAAGACTGACTGCAGTAGTCTCACCTCACCAAAGACTGACTGCAGTAGTCTAATCTCACCAAAGACTGACTGCAGTAGTCTCACCTCACCAAAGACTGACTACAGTAGTCTAATCTCACCAAAGACTGACTGCAGTAGTCTCACCTCACCAAAGACTGACTGCAGTAGTCTAATCTCACCAAAGACTGACTGCAAAAGTCTAATCTCACCAAAGACTGACTAACTGTAGTAGTTTAATCTCACCAAAGACTGACTGCAGTAGTCTCATCTCACCAAAGACAGATGGCAGTAGCCTGTTAGTTAAGGCACTCACTTCACAACCATTGAGAGGCCTGATTTCGATTTCTCAATCCCAGAGCCAATTGTCAAACCTAAGACATCACAGACTGTTCGAATATGACTTTAAAATCAGAGGTCTCATGTCATGGTAGGTGTTGCCATGATAAAGAACCCTGCTACTACAGCCCCTGAGTGCCGTGCAGTTTTATATTTGTGGCAACTTACAGCTGGTGACATCTCTACAAGTGTAAAACAATACACAAAAAAAACCCAAATATCTCACTACACAGTATAGTTTTAAAAGGCTTCCCGAGAAAAACCACAATGTTATAAAGACATGTACCTAAGTGGACTACACACTATATGACATTGCAATGAAAAAGTACGTCATATGGCGTACAGGACCGATTGCATTTGTATAGTTGTATCGCAGGAAAAAAATCTTTTAATATTTTGTTGTTATTTACAACCATTATCAAATGTTCGAGCTGTAAATGTGTCAATCTGCTTGTCAAATGATTTTTTCTTTGATATTATACAAGTCTCCTATTTTTATACATAATATGCACTGCGGTAGTTTTGATATTATGTTGTGAACTTGAAATCGCCCCCAATGTGCATAGGCATTTAGAATAAAGAGAGCCAAACGTGTACATAACAACGTGGCGCAGGTGAAAGATGAGAATTGCTGATATTTTGTGTGAAACCAGGGGAGGAAACAAGTAGTGATGTGAATCTTATGGGAAAGGTATGAATTATTCTGGTGCTGTTAAAATCGATCATTGTTTGCAAAAAAATACCCTCAAATTTGATGATGTACGTTTGAGAATTTTGGTCTAACATTAATGAAATAAAGATGTTGACCAAAGACAGAAAGAAGTGGAGAGCTAATAATGCTAAGATGTTTATAAATTTTCCAAGCAAATTTCAAGTAAATCAATTTAATCTTGAATTTCTCCCACCCCATACATCTAACCAAATTTTTTTTCTCTTACTCCTTTTGTGAAGAGGTTGTCTTTGTGATATTAAAGGGACTGATTCACGATTTTCCCCAAAATTTTGTTTTCCACGTTTGATGATCAAAATCTACTGTCTATTGTGTTTGAAATATTTCACATGAAAATTAAGGTTATATATTATCACAGAAGCTCACTTTAGAGAGTTTATTATTTGTTTTGTAAACAAAGATTGTGGTATGCTATTGTTTACAAAATTTTCAAAAGAAATGGATATTATACCTTTCACATTTCAAACATTTTTGGAGTAATTAATGTGTCATCTAAAAGTTAAAATTTGTGACTATGCAAAATTAAGATGCATTATATTACAAAATCAATATTTCACTTGTTTGTTTGTTTACATAAAAAGACTCGAGTCTTTGTTTACAGAACACAGATTTAAGGCTAAAATATTGCTTTTATTCTGGCATTCAGCAGGTCAAAAGTTTGGCTGTCAACATTAAATGAGTTATATTTTTAAAGTTTAACATCAAAAATGAAAAATATTTTTATCAAAAATCGTGAACCAGTCCCTTTAAGGCCAAAACATAATTTGAATTCCAGTATGATTTTGTAAAGATGTGTGTAACTGTAAATTAAAAGACAGAAAAACCATATAATACCAATTTACATCTCTCTACAACCAAACTATAAAAAAGTGTGAAAAATTGAAGATGACAAATAAACCCCAACAACTTATTACAACCAAACTGTAAAAATCTGTATAAAAGTAAAGGTGGAAGACAAACTGTAAAATACCATTTATATCTGCTACTGTAAAACAGACATTGAACATTCAGGTTATACAGTGATCTACACCACTGTGATGTAACACTTCAAAATCCATGTGATCAATGAAGAATGGATTTCCTTTTCTAACCAGTGGGCACAGCACATCTGGCTTTTTTTTTCTCAGGTAAGTATTAGTACAATGTATATATACGCTTTTTTTCTTAACAAGGGCTTATCAACTCTTACTTCTGCGAGATCTGTCAATCATTCAAGGTAAATTGACCTCACACATCTCATCTTTACAAATAAGATATATCTGCAAAGCAATAATTAATTCTCAGAGAGAGAGAGAGGGGGGAGAGAGAGAGAGAGAATTTTCTGACAATGAAGAGTTGGATTTCAGGCACATATTTTTCGTATCATTAATTTATCACTTTGAGATCTCGGAATATTTGAGTGTTATCTGCTTTGAATAGGAAACCAATTCCCCCTTCAATAAGGGGAGACTGATGCAAATCAGTGAATGGCAATCAGTAAATTAGATTCTCTATCAGCCACCAGCCAGCCCAACTACCACAGCCCTGGGTGGCAAATGAATTCCATTGCTAATTCACTCCAGCCATAGATCACTGCAAACTTTTTGTTTGATTTGCCTCCTTCTAAAACAACCAAAATATTTGGATTGAAAACAAACACCTGGATATTTCTCTGAAAGCAACGGGCAATGCGATCTTCTGTGAATACTACCTTTCTACTGCATTGTTACAGTCCCCAGGGATGTTAAAGTGGACATGTGCTGGCTGATAACATCAGTGCTTCAGATGTATCTGAAAATTAAGCATAGAAAACGTGTGAAATCAAAATCCACATCATAGGCCTATAAAATATATCCCTGGGCAGCCTTAATCACTATGACAACCCCAAGCCACAGCACAATGCTGTGGGGCCATGATTCTTCCCTCCATCTATTCAGTATATGTTTATATTGATTTGACATCTAAATTCTTATAACTTTAACTACCCAATGTAATCTTACTCTTCAATATAATCTTACTATCCTGAAGGGCCTTCAATATAACCTTACTATCCTGGAGGGCCTTCAATATAATATTATTCTATCCTGAAGGGCCTTCAATATAATCTTACTCTATCCTGGGGGACCTTTAATATAATCTTACTTTATCCTGAAGGGCCTTCAATATAATCTTACTCTATCCAGAAGGGCCTTCAATATAATCTTACTCTATCCAGAAGGGCCTTCAATATAATCTTACTATCCTGAAGGGCCTTCAATATAATCTTACTCTATCCTGGGGGACCTTTAATATAATCTTACTTTATCCTGAAGGACCTTTAATATAATCTTACTTTATCCTGAAGGGCCTTCAATATAATCTTACTCTATCCAGAAGGGCCTTCAATATAATCTTACTCTATCCAGAAGGGCCTTCAATATAATCTTACTATCCTGAAGGGCCTTCAATATAATCTTACTCTATCCTGGGGGACCTTTAATATAATCTTACTTTATCCTGAAGGACCTTTAATATAATCTTACTTTATCCTGAAGGGCCTTCAATATAATCTTACTCTATCCAGAAGGGCCTTCAATATAATCTTACTATCCTGGGGGACTTCAATATAACCTTACTTTATCCTGAAGGGCCTTCAATATAATCTTACTCTATCCAGAAGGGCCTTGAATATAATCTTACTATCCTGGGGGCCTTCAATATAATCTTACTTTATCCTGGGGGGGGGGCCTTCAATATAATCTTACTCTATCCTGAAGGGCCTTCAATACAATCTTACTTTATCCTGAAGGGCCCTCAATACAATCTTACTCTATCCTGGGGGGGCCTTTAATATAATCTTACTTTATCCTGGGGGGGGGGGGGGGGGGGGGCCTTCAATATAATCTTACTCTATCCTGAAGGGCCTTCAATGTAATCTTACTTTATCCTTAAAGGGCCTTATTATTGGGAGAAAAATAAAATTTCAGTGCATAAATGCTGGCATAATTACTGTATTACAGTAGAGTTGACAATTCATAGTTTTGGTGTTCTTTTAAATTCTCTGAAAACTAGAAGTCATGGGCCTTCCTAAATCTGTTAACCCCCAACCCCAACCCCCACAACCAAAAACTAAAGATAATGACTGAACATCCTCACACATCTCTGCATGTAGTTTATTAGTTTGTGGGCAGGACCAAGTTGCATAAAGGTTAGTTAACTTTGACTGACATTTAATGTCTTGTTAATGCTAGATATAAACGTAGGAGTTAGTCGCAAGTTAATTTAAAAACTGTCTGTTAAAGTTATTCAACCTTTGTGCAACTAGATCCTAATGTTCTTCTCAAGAAAATTCTACACCTACAGACATCATCAGGACTGTGTATTGTGTACATCCCAGCTGAAGATTGTACAACGCATTCATTGGCTCAAAAAATACATAAAACAAGTGGCCCATGAGCCTTGATGCTCACCCGAGCACTACAAGACAATAACTTGTTTACAATGCAACATTTTTCTAGTCAATGTGGGATTTTTAAAGAACACATGGTTGCTTTAAGGGGCGATCTTGCAGCATTCAGGGACAATCTAAGGAAAAATATTTATTTATTTTGTAAATTAGAGAGTTTTAACACTCTGAGGAGGAATGTACAATCGCCATGGTTCCCTAGAATCACACTGAATTCATAACTTCAAAATCCATGAATAGTGGTACATTACTTGACATTCTGTTTCTAAGGTCAGTTTACAGTAAATACTTTGCAGTATGTTGAAGTATCATTTGAATGCACTACATGTACATGCCTTCTTGTGTCATCTGAATGAATTCCATCGTACAATGGAATTTACTAATGAACATTCAACAGAAGAAATATTATTATTCTTGATACTACAGTGTGTATCTCTATACAAAACACACTCCAACTCCGTAAACACTGGAAGCCCTCCATGTTACCAGAACTGACTCAAATCTGTCCATTTAACAAAAATACTAAAAAAAAACATTCTGATTACTTTCACATGGAAGATGTACTGCATGAAACAAAACCTAGAATACAATAGGACCCCCGTAATTTATGCAATTACATGCAATAACTGACTGACACAATACATCCGCCAAACAGGCAACTCCCATGGAGACCTTATAATGGACATTTCGCCAATATCGGAGCTGTCAATCAACACAAGCCTGTGTCCTAGCACTCTACATCACAAATTAACACATCACAATTAAAAAACATCACAATGCTTAGATATCAGAGCTGCCAATCAACACAAGCCTGTGTCCTAGCACTCTACATCACAAATTAACACATCACAATTAAAAAACATCACAATGCTTAGATATCGGAGCTGTCAATCAACACAAGCCTGTGTCCTAGCACTCTACATCACAAAGAAGTAGGTACAGTTTCTACAGTCATCTGGCCCAAAATATTGATGATTTCACTTGGAGCTCAAATCCTGGCATTCAATTAAGGAATAGTTTAGCAAACCCAAAATTCACTCAGTTTGATCAGCAAAATGATTTGTGTCAAATGACGAGAGCTTGAAGTTGGCATAAAATTGCAAAAATGCCATTTTCAATGAAAATATCCACAAATTCAGGTGGTTTTCCTTTTAGAAAACATAGTACAGCGCATGCGTCGAGCAAATTCATATTGAAGCATGTTTTTCATCTCAAAATAATACACAATATATATCATTTTCATTTTGCTCGACAAATGCGCACATCTTTTCCTGAGCAATAATTTGTATGACATTTGACAGTTTTCAGGCTTATTTTGAGAAAAAGGCGGGAAATGTCTTATTCATGATGTCATAATGCTATCCATTTAGGACTATCATTCTGATTTTGTTGACATAGTATACCTGGCATTTATTTTACTTTCTTAAAACACTGATTAAGGTTAATTCCAGACACATTTTATAGAGAGAAATTTTTTGGGCCTTTTTATGTATACAACCGTACCTTGTTCTTAACAAATCACAATTAAAAAACATCACAATGCTTAGATGAATGTCCACTATAATTACAAAGCGAAACAGTAACAATTGATGGAATTTATGGACTATTTCAATTAATCATAAAACTATCTCATTTACATACTGTATTTTATGTCATATAGAACTTCATAGACAATGTAAACTAATTACTTGCATCTTCAATTGTACATAAAATAACGTTGTTTAGAAATTCCTCTATTTGTATCAATCTTCCACATTTTTACAGTATATTGTTTATAGTTACAACAGCCGCATATTTTAATTACTTCAATATATATATTGTATAATTGTTCTGATGATGACTGTGCACCTCATGATCAAAACCAGACAAGCAAATAAATATAATTTTTCTGATGTGTTGGTGATCTGTTTATTTCTTTAAATTTATAACTTTGGATCCAGACCCTATTGAATAACGTGTCCTCTTGTGAGAATCTTCCATTGGTCTCCAGTTTTGACTTTGTAATAGCGAAAACATTAACAGTCTCAAACTAACTGTCATAAAGATTTCTTATGACTAAACAATGTGTTACAGTCCTGAGTCAAAGTTCACTAATAAAAAAAAATAGAAATATTTGTTCAGGCCATAATTTTGTAATGAAGTGACACTAGAAACTTATACCTGGAATAAGGATTATTTATAATCAGGAAATATGTAATACCCCGAGTCAAGGTCATTTGGTCAACTGGTTAGTAAGTGAAAAAAAAATTGAAAATATTTGTCATACTTTGCAATAGAGGCACATTAGATCAATGCTTATGCTTGGCACAAGGATTGCCATGGGTAGGCAGTGTTTCTTGAACCTAAATCACTTTATTAAAGAATTTAAAAACTGTTCTTTGGATGATAAAGTTTGAAATGGAGAGTCTTTAGAATTTCATACTTGACACATACACTATACTGGGTATTTTCTGCTGTTGTCCATTTTTTGTAGAATTTTGTGGATTGGAAAAGTTTGCAAAAATTACAATCGCAAAATATAAATACATGCACATTATACAGTACATTTAGGTATAATGCAACCACAGAAATTGAAAACATGGAATATAATACGCCGGTTTCGAGATACGTCCGAGTTATTTCCCTTTGGAGAACTCTCGTACATAGTAAGGCGCGAAAGAATTTGTTTACACGCGGAGGTGGGACAGATATTCATCACAGCGTAAGTGAATGTACTCAGTAAGTTTCTCATATGCTGTTTGATAACCCGAATTCGACTGATACACAAACAAAGTAAGTGATAAGTATTTAGGGAGTAATTAAATACAGAGAATTCTTATCCTATCACGTTATTTCGCTGGTCATAAGTACAATATCCAAGATATTTCTTGCAAATATGACATTGTTTGTATGTTTCCACTTCGGTAAAACATTTCTTTCGATAGTATTTAGTATTTCCCACATTTACATATTTAAGAGAAGCCGCTTTTAATATATTTCATCGTCTTCCTCGTTGGCTGTATATCCACTCTGTCCCACTTGGGCATTCAAAGTTCCACTAAATGCACCTCCTATACAGAAGAGTTCATATCTCGAAACTGGCGTATTTGCTACCATTTACGGGTGAAATCACAAAAATTTCTAACCTTAGAAAATACCCGTTATACAGTAGTAGGTTTCATATTACTACAGAGCAAGCAAGGTAATTTGCACAAGGTCAAACTCAGAGAAAAAGAAATAATTATTGTCCCAGACTGTAACTTTGTAATAGAGAGAGACATTAATTAGAACTCTATTTGACCATTGCATAATGAGAAACATTGTATAATTAGCTTGAACCAAGGTCATTTGACCAGAATGAAAACAATAATATAAGTAAGAAATGTCCAGTTATATAATAACATTAGAAGTAATGACCAATGAGTTTGGTTACAAAAATCTGATGTCTAGTTCACCGATTATTAACATGCGATGTGTGAAACTCTGATGACCATTTGAGCCCATGGGACCTTTAATTGGTCTTCTCAAAAGAAAAACACATTTGAAATATGAAAGTCCTATCACTGACCATTTAAAAGTTATGGTCAAGGTTAAGTTTTTCAAAAGTAGATCAAACCCAAAGGTCAAGGTTACAAGGTCAAAGATTTTGGTACCAAAACGTCTAGTCACAAGGAATACACATGTGAAATATGAAAGCTAGCTATCACCAGCTATTCAAAAGTTTTAAAGGCCAAAAGTTTTTGTGAAAAGACAGCACAGACAAAAAACTATTATGCTCCCAGACCTTTGATTACAGGGACATAAAGATTTCTTGATGGGACAAAAGATGAATAAAATTCTTCAGACCACACTGATTTTAGAAGGTCAGCTGCCAACACGAAACAAGAGGCCCATGGGCCACATCATTCACCTGAGTCACCTTGGCTCATATTTAAAGATTTTCCTATATATTCGCATGTAAAATTTTGATCCCTATTGTGACCCCAACCTACTCCGGGGGGCCATGATTTTTTCAAAATTGAATCTGGACTTATAATGTCAGGACGCTTTCATGTGAATGTAAACTTATCTGGCCCAGTGATTTTTCGGAAGAAGATTTTTAATGATTTTTCCTTTATATTTGTATGTAAAAATTTATCCCCTATTGTCGCCTCATCTTACCTCCGGGGGCCATGATTTTAAGAAACTTGAATCTGCACTATGTCAGGAAGCTTTTGTGTAAATTTCAACTTTCCTGACCCAGTAGTTTTTGAGAAGATTTTTAAAGATTTTCCCTATATATTTGTATGTAAAACTTTGATCCCCTATTGTGGCCCCATCATATCCTCCGGGGCCATGATTTAAAAAAAAACCTTCAATTTGCACTATTTCAGAAAGCTTTCATGTAAATATCAGCTTTTCTGGCTCAGTGGTTCTTGAGAAGATTTTTAAAGATTTTTCCTATATATTTGTATGTAAAACTTTGATCCACTATTGTGGCCCCATCCTACCCTCAGGGCCATGGTTTTTACAAACTTGAATCTGCACTATGTTAGGAAGTTTTCATGTAAATTTCCACATTCCTGGCCCAGTAGTTTTTGAGAAGATTTTCTCTATATATTTGTATGCAAAACTTTCTGGCTTAGTGGTTCTTGAGAAGAAGATTTTAAAGATTTTCCCTATATATTTGTATGTAAAACTTTGATCCCCTATTGTGGCCCCATCCTATCCTCCACGGCCATGATTTAAAAAAAACTTCAATTTGCACTATGTAAGAAAGTTTTCATGTAAATATCAGCTTTTCTGGCTCAGTGGTTCTTGAGAAGATTTTAAAAGATTTTTCCTATATATTTATATGTAAAACTTTGATACCCTATTGTGGCCCCATCCAACCCCCGGGGGCCATGATTTTAACAAACTTGAATCTGCACTATGTCAGAAAGCTTTCAAGTAAATATCAGCTTTTCTGGTTCAGTGGTTCTTGAGAAGAAGATTTTAAAAGATTTTTCCTATACATTTGTATGTAAAACTTTGATCCCCTATTGTGGCCCCATCCACCCCCCCCCCCCCCCCCCCCCCCCCCCCCCCCGGGGACCATGATTTTGACAAACTTGAATCTGCACTATGTCAGGAAGTTTTCATGTAAATCTCAGCTTTTCTGGCCAAGTGGTTCTTGAGAAGAAGGTTTTTAAATGACCCCACCCTATTTTTGCATTTTTGTGATTATTTCCCCCTTTGAAAGGGACATGGCCCTTCATTTGAACAAACTTGGAAGCCCTTTACCCAAGGATGCTTTTGGCCAAGTTTGGTTGAAATTGGCCCAGTGGTTCTGGAGAAGAAGTCGAAAATGTAAAAAGTTTACAGACGGACGGACAAACTACGGACAACAGGCAATCTCGCTCATGGTGCAAATTAACCTGGCAATGTTATCATTAAGACTTGAGCTGAGATGAGGTAATATTATTATCAAAGCCCGACTCACCCACAGTACAAATATCAAGCAATGATATAATTTAATATTTTTTGGCCACAGACAGACAGACGAAAAACTACATTGGAAACTTTGGGAATAAAAACAATGTTGTTGGTTTTTCTAAATTTAAATTGTCAAATGGTTCAAATAGTTAATTTCAATTCCCAACACAATTCACATTGATTGAATATATATATATATACATGTAATGCTGTGTGGTGCTTGCAGTTTATTCCTCTGATCATTCTGAATTGTTTCCATAGCTACTATTTATCTTACAATTTCCCTAGTGGTGAACAATGCATCATGATTAGACAGCCACAGAAAATAAAAGGTTGATTACTTACTACTTTAAGAAAGTCACCATCAATAATGAACCTGAAGCAGCTTGTCACTGATTCTAAACTCTAATTCTTTTTGGAATATGCAGTACCAGCAGGTTGTTATTGACCTTTATATGTACCTGATGCAGCTTGTCACACAAATAGTGATTCTATGTTCTTATTCTTTGTAAAATTGGAGTTGTTACTGACCTGATCAGTGTGGCAAATGTGACTCTGATGTATTATATTGACCTTTATTTTACTGTCACATAGTGTAAACCTCGACTGTCAAGTTCCCAGGCGTAAAGTCTTCACCCCGATTCATCTGAAGCAGAACATGATGAACTTAAAAGTCATGATGCCAATCCACATGTGTATGGTGGAATCACTACATTTCGTAAGAGTTCAATTTCATGAAATTCATAAAACCAACACACAATCTTAATCTTCTTATCTTTAAATGGCATCCTAATGAAACTGTAAAATCTTGGCATTACTGTCCACAGAAATTAGCTCCCATGAAATTAAACGATTCCACAAAATTGACTGAATTAAGATCCAGATTTTTATGGACTGTGCATGAGATCCGAGATTCAAACCTTGGACAGACATTTCTCAAGCTCCCTACACTCTAATAACCCAGCTTTAGAACACTGTAATTGACACACTCAGTGAATCAAAGAGCACATTCGGAACCTTTGTTCTTGATACAAGTAATGTTTCAATGTCATACAACACATGTACATCAGCTCAGGATTTGAGAATTCAAATCAGCATGAATGAGAACATAGTGGTGACATACCTTTCATGCAGTCACGTTTTATGGAATATCTATAAACTTCCATTTTATCTTTCTATCATAGTATTCATTTGTTACATATTTTAATTAACTAAACTATCATAAACTCATCCATATTTCCTTTTTCATTCTAATTGAGTTCAACATGGAAAAATTTGAAAACATTCTAATTAAACATTCGCAACATAACAATCAATGTTTTGTCTGTCCCCTTTTTCATAATTAGTTTAGTAAACTCTTGCATGTGTCTGGGAATAGATTAATATTAATAATAAAAGCATTTCATGAAATTTTATTCCAAATTGAACCAAGCATGCGTATATAATTTCATCCCACAAGCCATTGGATTTAATTGGCAACTTGGAGCTGAGCTCATTTTCTTTTACATGATACTCCAGAAACGGATTCTCGGTTGGATTCAAATTGGGTGAATACGCAAGTTCCAAGTTACCCAAAAGTTATTTCCCTTTGTCGAACTCTTTCGCATTTAATGACGTATGGTGGGTACACAATGTATACTTTATACCGTAGACTGGCATTGTACATAACGATTACGTACGATTAGTGTAATAAAAGCGTAACTTTTGTTTATATCAATCACTGGTATGCATATTCTGGCCATATCAAGCATAATTTGTTTGAATAAGATCATCAAATTGGCTATTGAATCATTATTCGTTTCCTCTTCTACATGAGTGACGCTTTTATCAAAGAAAAATGGCAATTAACAATATTTGTTTGAGCCATTTTGTTATCCAATACTCATAAACTCACTAAAGTTGCCTTTTCCCCGAGATAGGATGGTCTCAGAAACTCTGGATATCATCTTTTAAGAAATAATTACAACGATAGTAATTAGCAAATGTACCCACTGTCATCATATTTTACGTCATAATTTACGGAAGAGTTCGACAAAGGGAAATAACTCTTGGGGAACTCGGAACTTCCATATTACCTGGCCACAACACAATTAAAATTATTTCAGTTTGTTGCTTATAAAGTATAAGGTTAAAAGTATGAAAAAGGGGAAAGCACTTTGAAAACTTTCAATTATAATAGTATTATTACTTTTGACATTTAGCTGCATCAATCTCGATCCTCTTTACACCACGTAACATATACACACCGGGGTATATATTTTTCATATGTAAATTTATATACATATATATATATTTCATATACATATATATTTTGTGCCAGTGCAAAGAGGCTCAAGGTACATATTATCTGATATACATTCATAAATTAAAGACATTTCTAATATTTACATTTTAATCATTTTATTTGCATTCTAATTATGACTAAAGTGTATATTCATACAGAGCAATGAGCCTAGTACTTAAACATGCCTTCTGAAAGCATTGCATAAGCAATACATCTCCCCTACCAGCATTATTAATTGACAGATGTAATATTCTTGAGAATGTACATTTGATGATGTTTGACCTTGAACTGTGACCTAAAACATTGGTAAATTATAAAGTCACCATGTTTACCAGTATTGAATTAATTTGATGTTTTAATTGTTGTTCATACAGTGGACTCATGTAGTTTTTATCAGGGATGAAACAGTCTTAGTCAGAACTCTATAATTTTTTCAATTCAATTTTATTGTAAATGTCACACATTAAATTTGGGTCTGATAACAATAATTATAAAAACAACCACGAAAATTTGGTACTCCGTCATCGTGTAATTCATCATCGTAAGACATAATATTTGCTTAGTTTCAATGCAGTTCAAAATTGCTAAAAAGCATCAAATCTGGGTCAGTCTTTGAACAAAATACGTGGGGGAAAATTTTAAATAATCATGCAAATAAAACACAAAACGATGGTGTAGAGAAGATTTTTGAAAATTGGTAAATTTATGGCAGTTTTCGCCCCACCCCTAAGGCCAATGAGGGGTGCAGGGGTTCTGAAGTTTATAATTTATGTCCTCCTTAACTGTCCCAAAGATGTTTCATTCCAAATTTGAAAACAATTGGAATGGTAGTTCTCAAGAAGAAGTTAAAAATGTTCAATTGTTAACACAAGACGGATTACGACGGATGCTGACCAATTGCAATAGATCACCTGAGTTTACTCTGGTGAGCTATAATAACTGCCTTTCTGTAGAATATAAAAACTGCAAGTTGTGTACTTTTCAAGATATTGTGTCACAAAGAAAATGTATCACACTTGGATTGAAGATCTGTTGTGACCTTGACCTTAAAACTGAAGGTTATGCATTAAGACAGAGGCTCATTATAAAGTCAGACTTTATCAATTGTTGTGTACACAAAGATTGAGATATTGAAAATGAACCCCCCACCCCCACCCCCCAAAAAACATGAACTAGTCCTTTAGTGATCAACTATCTTTTTGTAAAATATAAAAGCTATACGTTGTAAACTATTCCAAGATATCATGTCACAAGTATATGTTGGTAAACTTTTCTCCAGTACCAAGAGATATGAAGTGACCATATTATTTGTAGACGTCTTTCTCTTATCCTAGGTATCTCTGTAAAAAATTTGTACACATTACACAGAAAACAAGTGATCTTGGCACAATATAGATATAGATAAAGACATATAGACAGGCCAGGCATTACGACCCCAAAATATGTAGGTATAAAGCATTCTCTAATCATAAAGTATTGCTCTATATAATTTGTAGGTGTAAAGCTTTCTCTTCTTGTAAAGTATTCCTTTAAAAAATTTTTTTAGGCGTAAAGCTTTCTCTTCTTGTAAAGTATTGCTGTACAAAATTTGAAAACATTACGATGGAAATAGTTCGAGATATATTGCATCACAATGTGTTCATGAACAGATGGTCAAATTGTGACTCCTATTAGCGCTCTTGCATTTTCAATGTGGGGTCCTGAATCCTGATAATATGAGTTCCTATGCATGATATCTTCATATAATGCTCATAGTTTCAAACATGGGGAAATGGTCTTGCAGAAAATGTACCTATAAATGAGGAATCCGCAGAACTTGACAATCTTGAACAATTTTCGACTGAGGCTGCCATAACTTTCACCTCAAAAACCGTTTCCTGTACTGCATCTTTGCTGAATTCAAATCGACAACACAAGGTTGTTGACACAGTCAGACATATATCTGTTCCTATGTATTTCTAGTGAGAACTGTTAATGTTAGTCATAAATATTTTATACTCTTTGTACAAACGAATTCTTCTCCCACCTCACCATCACAGTTATGTGAGCATTTATCCAGTTACAAAAATTAATGTTCTGTGAAGCACATTACTAAGGAATTCAGCAACAGGTATCATCCTCAGTTACATCAGCCAAGATGTTTACTGCCTCAGAGACTGCTGGGACATCAAAACCACTGCCCAAATAATCAATCCCAGCGTACCACATACTGCTTCCTGTTCAACAAGAATTCCATCCAAACTAGCACCAGTAAATGGCGGCACAAGTATTATAGCAACTTATTATTGTTCTTAAGAAAATACAGAGTTCTTTTTGGGAATCCTTAAAAAAACTGGAGATTATCAAGTCATGAATACATGAAATTACTGGAATGATCATACATGTACTATTAAATAATTTCACTAGCTGGCAAGACAGAACTCACAAGTGGTGTCAATTGTTTGGTATGTTTAAAAAGTCAAGGACAACTGTTCACCTTTTTGGGGTTTTGTAATATCAATATGATAATTAAGTGCCATTTGCTGCCACTTGAGACTCCAATGTTCAGGTGTGCTGAAAGTTTCCTATATAGGTGTATGTAAACTTAGCTGTGATAGAGTCAAGTTCTGAATCTGTGGTGTATGGACTTTAAATGTTGTAAAGTCATCATATTACGACATTAAAAAAAAGGCTCATGGACCACAATGCTCAAGACATATGAGTCACCTTGCTCATACACAATTTAGAACACTTAAGTTTAAAACTATAAACAGCCATCATATACCCTCCCTGGTCCCAGGGATCATGGACTGCTATGAACAAACTTTAATTTACACTACTAAACATTGCTTGTATAATGAGGTGTACAGAAGCTTTGAAATCCATAAGTAATGCAATGCATACATCTGCCACAACTTGACTGACTGACATAACATCAATATGTAACAAACAAGCAGACAGCCAATGAGAACGCTTCATTATGGCATGATTACATAATACTCTAAATCATACCGTTTAACATATATATATATATATATATATATATATATATATATATATATATATATATATATATCCCAACTTTCAAAAGTGCTTCTGGACATCTCCATATGAGTGAAAAATTCTCGAGAGGGACGTTAAACAAGATACAATCAATCAAAAGTGCTTCTGCAAAAGGTCAGTTTAGTTTGATAACTCCTTATATAAAAAACATCTAATCCAATCTTCATTTTGATAATGAAGTTGAATTTATTGAAAGTTGTTTAATATTAATATGACATCATTTGAAAAGTTATTGATTTTGTGAATCTTTAATCAAACTTCTCTGGCCAAGACTTGTAAATTTGTACTTAGTTTTTTAAATGGTAATTGAACAATTTAAGGAACAATTATACAGTTAGGGCATTTGAAGATTTTTTAATGTGCACAATTCATCAACTGAAGGAAAAGGAAGCATAAATATAGGCTGATAAAGCTAGGCTTCCCAGAAACCCAAAGAAAACAAGAATTCAGAGTGATGCTGCTACAATTCAGAGTCCAGGCAAGGATAGGACTGCTGGCAGATCCACACATGACTGTACCCCACAGGATAATCAAGACATTACAGCAGGAAGAGCACAAGGAAGAAATTCTAAAAGACAAATTTGTAGAGCAAGGCGACAGGACAGGAATACATCGGGGCATTATTGAAGAGGTGCGTCCCAGTGTGACAGAATTACATACCTCACCTGCAGCACAGAACTTCAACATTATAATCCAACAATATAGTCTCAGAGGGTGCCTATTCTGATGGTTCATGCATGCTAAAAATGCTAGTGATGGGATCATATTGTATAGGTTTGGTCACAACTTCAATGCTCCGAAATTCTTAGATGTACAAGTACAGCATTCAATAAAACAAAAAAATCATACATGGTGAGTTTATTGCATCATCAGAGCTGCATACTCTTTTTAAAAAGCAATCAAACCAAGAAAACAAGTTAAATTTCTATAAATAGGCAAATATTTGTAGATGTTCAATGAGCATGTACGATATGCTGTCTGCTGTTAGTTTGTAACACTTACAGTGAAATGTTCTACTTTACCAATTTTACGTTCGCTTACCGTTCGTTCAGCATGTGAGCTCTGTAAAGTTTTGCGTTCATGGTTCACCAACTGCTCACGTTCACAAAGCCTTCATTGTTTGCTCACCATTCGTTCAGTCTTTTCTCTTTGCACGTGCAATCATTCGAAACTCAAAAGTGAAAGGATTGATCTTTAATAATAATGAGGACAGAGTGAAAGGAAACTTTCATATTGCATCAAAATATTCATAAATCAAACATCATTTCATGGCTAAAACTCTTAAGGTAGTACTCTACATCGTCATAATGGCTGACTTCCATTAAAAACATGGATGAAAAAATTGATATCAGCAATATTTGACTTTTCCTTTTTTATTTAAATACCTAGCCGAGTAGCTCAGTAGGTTAGAATACCGAATGCTGAACTGTAGGTCGCAGGTTCGAGTCCAGCAGGGGTTTTAATTTTTTTTCAGATTACCTTCTACTAAAACTGTATTTTTTGACAAAATAAAGTAAATTTGAAATTTTTCAACTTCAAAATATTGTTGTACATATCCTCCACTTTTCATCTACATCAAATTTCTCTGATGTAGCATACCTCCTTAAATGAAATCATATTTATCTCTGATCAATTGTAACTTTGATAGAAAGAATTTTATGCTAATTAAATTTTTGAAATCGAAAACAAAAAATTATAGCTGTGATGTAAAAATTCATGGGGTGCCACCTGAAGACTGTTTATGTGTCTATTCATTGGGTTTTTATGTCTGTTCATCACACGTTTAGGTATCTTAATTTCAATGTATGTATATATGGTGAGAGACCGTTTATCTTGATTTGCGAAACAACATGCACTAGCTGTTTGTAGTGCATATATTAAATATAATTTGCTGTGTATTAAGTAACCGTGTACAATGCCACATGTGGAAACCATGATTGGTGTAGCACAGGGTATGCGAATTCCAAGCGAAGAAAGTAGGTCCATAAGTATTCAAAGACTGATTGTTTAATTAAAATAAATCTAGATAGTAAAAAGTATTGACAGAAGACAATAGTTATTGACAAGCTAACACTAAGCAATCGGGGAGTCTAGAACTCTTTTGAAATGCTCAAACACTTCGATAATACATATACATGTACAAGTAGGGTAAGCACCGGGTAACTTTTCCGATGTATCTGATCAGAAATTTTCATTCCTATCTCATGAAGTCCAAGGTTTTTTTTCTCGATCAGAAACATTGACTTTGATTGGGAACTCAATATATTCTTCTAAAATGCTGCTTATAAGGAAGAGATATTTAGGTCCTTCCTAATTTTCTTCTTTTTTCTTTCATCAAAATGACTGTTACAATGAAATCAATGAAAATGAAATTCCGCTTACAACAAACTAAAATTCAAGTCCTGTTTGTATAAAATGCAATGTCATATAACAAATTTTTTTATTGTATAAAATGCGATCTCATATAACAAAATTCTTTATTACTATTATATGGTAAATCCCCTTGGATTGTAGGTATGTGTATTGACATCTATATCTGATGTGTACTAATCACATTGAATAATAAGCCGTGTAACTGAACTCCAATTGTTTTACAATGTCCTATTGATTCTTTCTGAACATGACTTTGATAAAAAGGCCACTATCTAGAACAAAACTGAAAACTGAGCATTGTCGATACAGGGATTTCTGCCTTTGCCATGATGTCATTTGAACATTCAGACAGTTTAAAGGCAATGGTAGCTTGATGTTTCAATGAATCCACAGACAAAGTCAGGAAAACAAAAACGGTAATCTACTGTACAGTTGTATGGTGCTAAATTTATCAATGACCACAATGTACTAAATATTTAATGTGGACATATTGTTTCAATTCTAAATAAAAGAAAATGATCCTAAAATATTCTAAATTGTTTTTAATGATCAAGTTTTCAATAATTGAAACATTTAACTTAATAAGGCATTATAACCATTTCTGTATTCTAGCTTCCACTCCATACAACATGGTTCAATATTCATAGTGTGTATCAAATTGTATTTCCTTTATCAATATATATACACTGTATGCACGTGGAATCAGTTGATCTTCCAGTTATTATCACGTACATGGAGATAATACATTAAGCTGTAACCAGAGTCCACTGTCCACTGTATGATTATAACTTGATCTTACAGAGGAGTTGGATCACAAGAAATATCAAATTCAATGATCTAGCTGTGAACAAGACGAGACCCAACCCTTCAGATCAAGTTACCTTAGTAATGATAAATTTGAATTAATTACTGACTGGCAAAAAAAAAAAAAACCAATAAAAAAAAACCAAACAAACAAAGTGAAACAAGACCTCCACAAGGCTGGGCATATCTCCTCCAATCAATGTCTACGAGCTTTTTCTATGAACTTGAGCTTTCACCTTTGGACCCCCCAAATCAATAGGGGTTTTCCTCTCTTGATAACAAAGCTACCTGTGAAGTATCAAATAAATCAAGCAAAAACTGTGACCTGTAGACTGTCTACAATGTGACCTTGACCTTTGACCTTTTTAACCCCCAAATCAATATAGTTCTCCCTCTCTTGATAACAAAGCCATATGTGAGGTATCAAATTGATCAAGCATAAAATGTGCTCTAACACAATATCACTAATTTGGACCCATCCAAAAAACCCTGGGGTTGTGAAATTCACAATTTTGGTACACTGTACATCCTTTTCTGCTTTTCCTAAATGTGCATTTAGTTTTAAATAGCGTATCAGCAAACTTAAAGTCTTTCAAATGATACAGATAATGATCACTAAATAATTTTGGTCCCACTCTGGAACCAAAACCCTGGCCATGGGATCATGAAAGTTACAATTTTGGTAAAGGAATACCTTGCAGGCCTCCTTCTGTCATGGATGACTATGGATTAGGATTTAGTTTTTCTTACAAATGTACAGTTGTAGAAAATATTTTTGAAAATAGGTCAATTTTGGGCAGTTTTTGCCCTACCCCTAGGGCCCCAGGGGTGCAGGAGTCCTGAAATTTACAGTTTAAGTCATCCTTGTCCAAAGATGCTTCATACCCACTTTAAAAATAATTGGAAAGGTAGTTATCAAAAAGAGGTTAAAAATGTTCAATTGTTAACACATTTAATGACTGACCATTTTGGCCCCACCCTAGCCGATACCAAAACCACTACCCCTGAGATCATCAAATGGAGCCGTTTAACAAGAATAACTGTATATGGATAGTGTTGTATGCTCATGGTGCTACGAGTACATCTTTCCATACAGGATATCGGAACTAGAAAATTTTGGAACTCTTCAGAAAAAGAAGTTGTGAAAATTATGGGTCACTTGGGCAACTCTTGTACATACAAATTGGTGATGGCTAAAGACAACTCATTTCTGATACAAAAATATCTGCCTGGTTTGAAGATTATTTTTCAGAATGTTGCAAATGAATGCCCTGGTACCAAATCATGAGATATTGGATTAAATTACTGAAGTTTGGCAGCGGAGATAAAACAAAAGATCTCCAGACCACCACCCCCTTTTCCTGACATTGCGTTAAATTATCACATACATTTGTTATTAGTACATGCAAAGATCGATTTATTAGCTGGTCACTTGATATAGTTAATAGTAGCGGTGAATGATAGTGTAAATGCAAGGTTAAATTGATGGAACTAATTTCGTGGTGATCCGGGTTAGAATAGGTCCTCAGTACCCCTTGCTTGTCGTAGAAGGCGACTAAATGGGGCGGTCATTTGGATGAGACCGCAAAAAACGAGGTCCCGTGTCACAGCAGGTGTGGCACGATAAAGATCCCTCCCTGCTCAAAGATCATAAGCGCCAAGCATAGGCCGAAATTTTGCAGCCCCTCACCTGCAGTGGTGACATCTCCATATGAGTGAAATATTCTTGTGAGGGACGTTAAACAATATTCAATCAATCAATCATACATGTACTAAAGGATACCCCCACCCCCGCCCCCTTTACGATTTATGAGTATGGGCAGAACTGCTTTTCTTGCTAAGATTTTTCATATTAATATAACGGCTGCCGGTTTGTTTTTTTTCTTTTGTTCCCCACCCCTCAACTTTCAAATACGACGCTAAACTGTCCCTAAACTCACTATATCTGATAGTAAGTAAGTTACATGTGCTTGTTTACTGATGAAGTTGCCCAAGTTCACACAGAAAACGTGATCTCGTTGGACATACTAAATATTAAAACCGGAACGGAATCGGAGACGAAATAATGGTTCCGATATATTCCATATTGAAGAATGGAGTGGGCTTCAGATTCTGTGATCGATTAATACACATTTAGTACATTTATTATAGGATTCAGGGTTCACCAAGGAATCTAAGGGTCCAGACCTGGGTGGAGGCCCTTTGAAGTAAAAGAATTTAAGACAAAATGTTTCTGGAAAAATCACTCTCCAGAGTCAAATTATGTTAGAAGTGTATACTGACTTTCAAATGGGGGCGGGGGGTGGGGGGTGGGGTGCATTCACAACCTACAGCCACCCACAGGAAAGGCATTCAACAATGTAATACACGTAATAATAAAACTTTGAATTCAATGAGGATAATTTCCCTTAATGTTGTAGTGGGAGGGAGGAATGTAGTAGTTAGGACTATGTGGATCATTGAGATCGACCTGGATGGCTCAGTGGTTAGAGCAACTGACTAGTAATATAATGCAGGGGTTCCAAGTTCGATTTCCGATTCAGCCCTAGATTTTCTCCTCTCCTATATATTACACTGTGTACATGACATGTGTTTATTCTGTATTGGCGTAATTCTTAAACTTGTCTCACAGATTTGCATGTCGTAGTTGAGAGTTTCATGCATATAATGCAGATTTCATCATAGACTTAAAACAAGTAATGGCGATAACAGTAAAATTTAAATGCAAGTACTGGTACCTAAAAGCAATGCACTTGAAATGCACTAGTCTAATTCAATGACTGCTCCATGAAAGCCACCAATGGCACACTAATATCATGTCAATATAATACCCTTAGTCATTTTCCTTGGTTTTCACGAAATTAAGTAAGATTGTGACATCATCAGTTGAACCACAACTTCCTCTGTGACCTTTCTTCAAGATGTGATAAACTGAATGATGCATTGTTTACTGTCTTCACCCCTGTATCTGTCCAATCTCTGCCATAACTGTCAACTGCCACTTTCCTTGTTCCACAACATCTGACAGAGATTTTGGCTGTTCATTGTTTCATACTGCACTACTCACACACACACACACACACACAAAACACCAACAACACACACACCCCTAAAAAATGGTTATGACTATCACCGATATTGCTTACAAATCCTTAATATGTCAAACAGTCTATAATATATACACTGTACTAATAAGAATGGGACTACAAAGAGGAGACAACTCATCATTATTACAAGATTGTCATTGTCAAACATTAATTTTTACAGGGGAACTAGTACTTCAAATGGTCACCTTTGGGGATCTAACAAATTATGTCCCCCTCACTGGCATGGATGACTTCTGAGTAGAGATTGATCGTTTAATAAAGGTGACCATAAAACAAACAAATAATGGAGAAAAAATAACGAGTTAAAAGTTCATGTCTATTACTTTAAAGGGACTCGTTCACGGTTTTAGAAAAAATACTTTTCATTTTTTATGTTAGAAATTAAAAATATAACTCATTTAATGTTGACAACCAAAATTTGGACCTTCTGAATGCAAGGATAAGAGCAATATTTTAGCTTTAATATCTGTGTTGGGTAAACAAAGACTTGAGAGAGTTTATAGTGGAACCAGTTTATTATTTGTTGTGTAAACAAAGATTGAGGTATGTTATTGTTTACAATTTTTTTTAAAATGTATGGTTAAAAGTTTATGGTATATTATATCAAATTTTCAGTTTTTTTTTTTTTTAAGGTAAAATGTGCCATTTATCAGTTAAACTTGTGTCTGTGTAAAATTACGATGCTTTAAAGTACAAAATTAACATTTTACAAATTTGTTTGTAAACAAAAACCAGGGTGGAGATTGCTTACAAAACAGAGTTAAGGCTAAAATATTGCTCTTATCCTTGCATTAATCAAGTTAACCGCGGTGGACTAGAGGTAAAGCGATCGCCCTGCATGTGGAAGGTCAGGATTCAAATCCCGGCCGCGACAGACCTAAGTCATTAAAATAGGTAGTGACAGTTCCATTGTCAAACGCTCGGCATCAGGTTTGAATGCCACGGATCCTCAGAGATGACCTTAAAAACGGATGTCCCGTGTCACAGTAGGTGTGGCACGCTAAAGAACCCTCACTGCTCAATGTCTGTCAGCGCAGGATCAAATCCCGCTCACGCCAGTAAGTGAGAAAGTTTCCCAGTTTACTTTCGGAAGGTCGGTGGTCTCTTCCCAGGTATATTGTATCTGGGTTCTCTCTTCCACCAATAAAAACTGGGCACCACCAGATAACTGAAAAATTGTTGAGTGTGGCGGAAAACATCAATCAATCACTGCTCAATGGCCGTAAGCACCGAGCATAGGCCTAAATTTGAAGCCCTTCACCGGTATTGGTGATGTCTCTATAAGAGTGAAAAATCCTTGAGAGGGACGTTGAGCAATATTCAATCAATCAATCAAACAATTAGGTCCAAATTTTGGTTGTCAACTTTAAAGGGGCATGGACACAATTTGACCTGAAAATTTTCAAATTTTATTTTTCAATTTTTAATGTTTAGAATGCTTATAATTAAGATATTTCAAATGGTCAACAAAAATTTGAATGTCAGTTGTTGAGGTATATGGGAGATACAGAGCTCACAATTCTTTGTTATGTAAACAAGGCTTAAATTGTGTCATGTCTTTTAAATTAAGCAATCTATATGTAAACAAAAGCATGGCACAAGCCTTGTTTACATAACAAAGAATTGTGAGCATTGTATTTCACTTGTCACTCAAAAACTGATATTCGAATTTTGGTTGGCCATTAGAAATACTTTTAAATTAGTTAAGCATTGTAAACAATAAAAATGGAAAAATAAAATTTTCAGCTCAACCATGTCCATGCCCCTTTAAATGAGTTATATTCTTAAAGTAAACATAAAAAATAAGACAGGTTTTTTTCTTCAAAAAATGTAAATCAGTCCCTTTAAATAACTTTAGGAATTTACACCATGTGGTAGATCTTCTTAACACCCAACCTTATTTTCACCATGCCTTAAGGACATATCCAATGTTTCTCAATAATATATTATTTTTCATGACATTTCTTGTACAATTTATTTGCAGTCTATCTTGTTTCCACAAAAAAATGTTAGGGTACATTATAATTACCAAGTCTATTTTAGAATTAGCATACATATTTTGATGGTTCCTGGTTGTTGCAAGTAAATAAAATGAAAATTCAGGTCTTATGTATCATAGTAAGTTGTATAAATGGACATTACTTCAGCAAAGAAGGAGAGAAAATATTTGGAACAACCGGGTATCGAACCCAGGACCCTTGCATTACTAGTTGGATGTAGGTGGTCTAACCATGCAATGAGGTACCCAACCCATGCCAATATTATTACAAAGTATGTCAATAATACTACAATACAGAATTTGAACCTATTTCAGAAATCATCTTCATATCATCAAAACGATGAAGAAATAATCTTAAAGAAAATATCAGAAATGCTGTGATGTCCTTAATCATCTTCTTTTTAAGTAAGCAGAATGCTAATCATTCTGGAGTACTTTGTGACTAAAATCTGGTTGAAAATTTAGTCCGGTGATTTCTCAAAAAGAAGTTGAAAAAAGTAAACTTTTCAAATGAGAGTCATACTCTGATCTGTATGTGTAAGTCACTTGAGTTTTCAGATCAGGTAAGCTAAAAAAGAAAAATAAATAAATCCTCAACATTACCACTCAGCAGTCTTAAACAACTGCTGACAACTAATTTTGAGCGACACATCACTTAAGGACAAAGGAACTGCAAAACAGTTTTAAAAAGGAACTGCAGATAGGGGGTCTCAATCAATACTGAAGGGTGATAAAAAATATAATCATCTCGTCTCATCTTCTCGGAGAGCTTCAGTAAGAATTCAGCCTTTAGTATTAATTGTCAAAGGAGATCTGAAATAATAACCAGGAGCTTGTTTTTGATGACAGTCTTTGCAGTCTTAAATAATACCTAATTGCTACCTCTCAGTATGGAAAAGTTCAACCTAACTGGAATGAAGAAATTTTCTTCTGATAATCTATGAATGTACATAATTTCCTTCAAAGATAAAAGTGCATGTGAAAATCAAGGACTGGCAGAGAAACGAAAATTTCAGACACCATTTTGAAAACAATGCTTTTATTAATTTAACAGAAATCATTTGGAGATATATGTGATAATTCAAAATTCATAAAGCTGCACAAGGAATTTTTAGTAGAAAGAGCTGCACGTCAATCTGTATTAAAAATTTGCTTGGTGACCCGTGTACTTCTATCAATTTAACAATGGAATTTTTTCCCTAAAACTTAGTCCTTCTATTCCTTGAAGATATTATGTACCTGAGACCACAATTTTTTTTCTATAATTCAACTTTTCAAATGGCATACATTCTTTTTACTATTAAAATCTATGTTATATATGTCCTTACAGTAAAACAGGATTACAGCGAAGTGCTGGGGACAAACAATTTTATTATAAATGTAATTCACTATTTCCAATGAGTTCATCCTGTGCTTTAAAACTATAGAGAATTAAAATCACTTCACTGTAAGCCTTAATTCATTATAAGCGTGTTCGCTGTGAAACTGTATTTTAATGTATAAGAGAGTAACAATTCAAAGTGCTGGATTTATATGTTTCAAACAGCAAAATTCAATGAAAAAGCACTATCAAATATTCCAGTACTTGAATTTATGAAAAAGTTGCTGCAACAAATCATCTAATAATAGAAAATAAGGTCAAAGAAGCATTAGTTTTTACAGAAAACTGCTCAATTTTAATGATTTCAGGTTAAATTGCTACTATTTTCTATTTTTCTTCTGATTTTCCCACAAAATACATTAAAATAAACATGTTTACAAAATTTAGCTTTGAAGAATATATGCACAGGTAGTTTTCTGGACCTGCATGCTTATACATATAAAATGTGTGAGTTAGTGCACACATAAATTATGATAGTTTCAAAACAATAGATGCCCCCATCTCCCTTATTAAAGTACATAAAATGCATATAACTCCTCTCAGGTTCTGACCAAACATCGAGTTTCATTTCATATGTGTTCACAAAATCAATACATTAGGTCCACTTGCCTTCGAATATACTGGTAACATGAAACTTTTCATACAGAATACCTTGATATAAATATGATTCAGCATTACATAACACCTTTTAATATAAGGTTTCAGTAGAGCCTGTTTTCATTCAAAAGGTAATTAATCTAATACATCATCTATCTGCTTTGCTATTCAATCATTGCCAAAACATTTTTCCTGAATCTTCTTTTTTGTGAAACTCTGTGTATGTGCCCCAACCATGATGGTCATACTGTATTTTGCCGAATATAATATGCAGTTGTGTTTAATACACCCCCCCCCCCCCCCCCCCCCCCCCACTTTGGGCCTGGGAATTTGGGGGAAATATGCACTTCATGTGTATGATATGCAGCAAATATTTTGACCAAGCAGTAATCTTAGATTTATACTTTGCAGTGATCTTCACTGAATATCTTTGCGAAAATAATGAATAAACAAGAATAAGAATTTACAAACCCCAGCTATATTTTTGAGATAACCTAGCTGTCATAGTGACTTCAACATCGCGGTAATCTTCACTGAATATACCGGGTAATTATCGTGTTAATTTCAGCTAAGTATGAGATTTTGTAGCATTAACATTTTAACAGATTCGATATTTCTTTGTTGAAACTTAAAAAATCTATTAATTAGTCGATGACATAAAAATAAAATCAAAATATCAAACTAGCATTTAATTTGTGGCAAAAAACACACCACCAGTGATGTACATTAGGTGCGATATATCAAACCTCTCGTTAACTTATAACAAGAGAACCACAAACGGTACAATATCGACAGTGAAATTCAACAAACGGTACAATATCCGCCCGTCGGACAGTGAAATTCAACAAACGGTACAATCTACGTCCGTCGGACAGTGAATTTCAACAAACGGTACAATATACGCCCGCCGGACAGTGAAATTCAACCTGGAAGCATAATTATGCACTCTGAATTGATACAACACACATTCTGAATAGAAAAGCCTTAAAGTGGGTCATGGTGCACCAATCCATCTGACATGTGAACTGATTATGTATTTCTCTGAGAGTGAGTTTGTGACAAAATGTCAGTGCAATATCTATCTATGATGATAAAAAGTCCAGGAAACCATTTGATCTACTTTTGGCCTTAAAGTATGTCATGGTGCACCAATTAAGTTGAAATGTGAACTGATTATGTATTTCTCTGAGAGGGAGGTTGTGATAAAGTTTCAGAGCAATACCTGTAACCATACCAAAAATGCCTTTGACTAAATATCAGGCCAATACCTGTATCCGTAATGAAAAAAGCCAGGAAAACTGTTTGGCCTATTTTTAGTTCTAATGTAGGTCACAGACGGATGGGCCAATCCAGCTGAAATGCAAACTAAACTTGTATTTCTCTGAGAGGAAGCTTATGTGTAAATTTTAGGGCAATATCTGTATCTGTAACAAAAAAAGTCCTTAAAACTGTTTGACTTACTTAGAGCCCTAAAGTAGGTCAAGGACGGACCAATTCAACTGAAATGCTCTCTCTTACACTTCTTGAGGGAAAAATTGTGACCAAATTTCAAAGTCGTACATGCATCTGTTATGGAAAAAAGCCCGAAAACATGACCTTGGATGAAGCAGCCAGGCAGACAAACAGACAGACGCATGGACATAACATATCATAATACTTCCCATCTTATGAGGAGCATATAAAAATGATTATGATCCAAGGCATTAATAGTTGCTGTAAATAATTAGTGTTCTGTCTGTAAAAATAATGCTTTGGATATACGGTAGAGAAATGAAAAATTTAAGAACAACCCTCTGAAATTTTGTTGCAGGAAGATGGATATCAAATGTATATTCATACAAGTCGTTTATGGCAAAAGAAAATGTACTAGTGTATGGACGCATGGAAATCAGACAGCATGCTTATTCATGCCACTTTTTTTTCTCTTCTCTTTAATAAAATGTGTGTCTCGGGTATTTCTTTACTCTGAGGAGGTATCTGACAAAATCAAATGACAAGCACAGTGTACTCAACTATGGCTTCGTAAAACATGTGCTGGTCGCTGTCTCATTATTTCTTTTGCTCAAGAAAGGTTATTTCAAAGTTTCACATTAACATTTCATTAATCTAAAGATATTCATAAACCTTAGAGTAACTAACTTTTCAGTGCCAAATTATTTTCCAACCTAACTTTTTAGCATGTGTCCAGGCATTGTGTACACATGATAGATTGGTGGTATATTATGAGGTGAAGAATAATCATATTCAATGAATTTTAATTTAGCTGTTTCATTAACACTCTTTCAACAATTTTACATTTTTATACTAGTAACTCATTTTCTTGACATCGATTTTTCGCTTATACATGTAAATAGATGAACAAAGCGAAAAAGCGTACAGTATCTATGAAGGCTATCTCTCCGAGTGAATCATTACATGTACATAACTGTTGAGTTCCACCTTAAAAAAATGGTCAAAAACCTAATGTGGTGTATAATACACACCCCTTTCCCACACCAAAAAATTCTTGAAAAGTGTGTATCAATTATATTCAGCAAAATACGATATTTAATATTGTGGCAAATTTGACCTTTGATCTTAAAGTTCATCTGTCCTAAAAGCTTGAACTATGACCTTTCATAATTACAAATATTTTATGTACAATTCAAAAGTTATGACATTCAGGTTAAATCTGCCAACAGACAAACGAACAAGATAAAAACAAAAACAACAATTCACCTGATCTTTACCCTTAAGGGCATATTAAGATAATAAATACAATTCAAAGGTCATCTAAAGTAACTGGGCTTGAATATGGCAAGATATTCAATGTAGATTCAAATTTGTCTTACAATTAAAGTCCCTGAACTGTGCATACAGAAGATAAATTTTAAATTAGCTTTTGACATATCTTTTTCATTTTCAGTTTTCTTCTATAAAACCAAAATGTCCTAGCTCAACAACTAACATCAAATTTAATCCCAACCTCAAGATAATGTAAGTATTAAGTGTCCATTGAAAAGTTGATTGCAACTCTAATGAAGACACATAACAGTGATACAGCCAAAGGCTAGCCATAGATCTCGACTTGTACAGGCTAACGATTAAGATGTATCCGATACTTGGTAGGTAGTGTTTCACCATGCAGACAAAACAAATGGCACTAGCCTGTCATCAATCTCTTTACCAATCAATGGATCTCCTGGTATTACCCATTTATTTATTTTCCCAGATTAACGAAGTTCTCCAAAAGAAAAGGGTGAAAACCTCATTGCTGTGGTGATGAAACCAATAACAGACACTGAGGACATAAGAATTAACAGATGCCAGTGTTTGTCTTCAATACCCAGGAACTCTGGAGGTACTGACAATGTCTCGGGATAATCCAGGAACTCTGGAGGTACTGACAATGTCTCGGGATAATCCAGGAACTCTGGAGGTACTGACAATGTCTCAGGATAAACTGATGTTTTGTCCAGCATCTGCAATATAGCTGGAGTTCATCTAGATCAAGTCATGTATAACTATAATGACAGAGTTCATCAAATACATGTGTATGCATAACTCAGAATCTTTCCGCTCATTATGTATCCCATTCTAATGTTTAGAAACTGAGGATTTTGCAAATTGAATGGATCGAGCTGAAATTCTTTCCAATAATATTACCTGACCTTGGTATGAAATCTGACTGATGTTAGCAATCTTTCCTATATACTAATATAATCAAACATTACTCCTTCAAGGCAATCTGTTTTTGCATAGTTTTCTTTCATCAAGCATCTAATTTTAAAATTTTCATGACATACAGGGTTATTGTTAGCATGAGAATCTGTGTCATGAATGTGGAAAATTCATTTGGGACACAAAGATATCTTAAATGATGAGTCCACAGACGCTTCTCAGACTCAAGTAAAGATCAGCCCTAAATCCATCGAGTTCTTTTTATTTCAAAGGTCTATTATTTGTGTATTGTTTAAAACCTATGACTGAACAAGATGTGTTTGTGAGACATTGATGCCCCTGGATTACAAAAAAGTGGAACTGTAAGACAAATTGAATGTAGTTTTTATGAAAATTTCAGAAAAACTATGTCAAGGTCAAAAAATCTGGTTTCGTTGGAAAGGTCTTCTCACAAGAAATGCCCATGCTAAATATAAAAGCAGTACCTCTTTAATACAAATTGAAGATAAAGAGTTATATTCAAATTTTCTAAAAGTAGGTCATAGGTCAATGTTAAGGTCAACAGGTCAAATTTCTCAGATTTTGGAGACAATGGAAAGGTCTTGCCTCATGCAAGAAACACAAATATTAACTAGACATTGTTTTTATGAACAAGAGGCCCATGCGCCACATCGTTCACCTGAGTCACCTTGGCCCATATCTGAAGACTTTCCATATATATTTGCATGTAAAACCTTAGTCCCTATTATGGCCCCAACTACCCCTGGAGGCCACGATTTTGCAAACTTGAATCTACACTACGTCAGAAAGCTTTCATGTAAATGTTAACTTCTTAGCCCAATGGTTCTTGAGAAGACGATTTTTAAAGATTTCCCCTATATTTGTATGTAAAACTTTGACACCCCCCCCCCCCCCGCCACACACACACACTTGTGGCACCATCTACCACCCCCCCCCCCCCCCCCCCCCCCCCCCCCCGGGCCATGATTTGAACAAACTCGAATCTGCACTATGTCAGAAAGTTTTCTTGTAAATATCAGATTTTCTGACTCAGTGCTTATTGAGAAGAAGATTTATATATTTGTATGTAAAACTTTGATCCCCCTTGTGGCCCCATCCTACCCCCGGTGGCCATGATTTGAACAAACTTGAATCTGCACTATGTCAGAAAGTTTTCATGTAAAAATCAGCTTTTCTGGCTCATTGGTTCTTGAGAAGATTTTCAAAGATTTTTCCAATATATTTGTATGTAAAACTTTGATCCCCTATTGTGGCCCCATCCAACCCCCAGGGCTCATAATTTGAACAAATTTGAATCTGCATTATGTCAGCAAGCTTTCATGTAAATCTCAGCTTTTCTGGCTTAGTGGTTCTTGAGAAGAAGATTTTTAAAGATTTTTCCTATATATTTGTATGTAAAACTTTGATCCCCCTTGTGGCCCCATCCCACCCCCGGTGGCCATGATTTGAACAAACTTGAATCTGCACTATGTCAGGAAACATTCAGGTAAATTTCAGCTCTTCTGGCCAAGTTTTGCATTTTTGTAATTATCTCCCCTTTGAAAGGGACACGGCCTTTCATTTGAACAAACTTGAAAGCCCTTCACCCATTAAATTAAAGTACCAAAACAATGTCTCTCCTTGGAAGAGGGTAGACATAAAAATATGAAAGCTCTTTCTCTTATGGTATAAAAGATATGACCAAGGTTGAAGTTTTTTGTTACAGACAGATGAACAGGCCAAAAACTGTTTGCCCCCAAATCTTTGATTCAGGGGCATGAAATGCAGGTAACCTGTTATGCTTAAGTGTATTGAGACAATGCTACCAAACTCAGTGTACCACTAGTATATTGTTACTTGCTTATTATATAACTGTACCATACCAATGAGAGGTCTCTCAAGGTTTCAATAAACTAAACAAGAGGTACTGTGAGCAATGCTCACTAAGAATACCCCCCGCTTACCCCAATCTCCCAAAGGGTGTTGTTAATAGGTATAAATTACCTCTTTCCCGAGTGTAAAAATATGGTATGCCTTTGTAGAAGAAAATGGAAGATATAGTCCAAACACATATCCATGGTATAAACCTATAATTTTGACCTTGAGATCAAAGGTCAAGGTCAAAAAGAGGTCATGAATGTACATGACACAAAGTCTCATGGTGATACACCCATGTCTTATGGTATGACTATGTCAAAACCCTATAATCAATTTTGACCTTGAGGTCAAAGTTCAAGGTCATATAGAGGTCATGAAGGTACCCGACACATCGTCTCATGGTGATACACTCATGTGTCAAATATGGTATGCCTATATCAAAGAACAAAGAAGTCATGGCCCTGACACAAATCCATTGCAAAAACCTTTAATTTTGACCTTGAGGTCAAGATCATATACTTCGTTCAGGGGATATAACTAAAAAATCGCTAAAACACATCAAAGATGCGTATGGCTAAGTTGCAGTTCGGAAAATTATGCACGCTTACATTCACGAAGTAAAAACATGCACGTATTTAATATAGTGTTTAAGTATGAAGCCGTAAATGGCCGCAATAAGTATTTAGTGTGATGACCTTGACCTTTGGATTTCAAAAGCAACATGAACCTTGAATTTCATCAGGATTTGAAGTCTGATAAACATGTACCAGCAAGTACATGTATAAAAGTTAGAGGTAAGCTCAAATCTACAGTATATAGTGATAAAGAAACCTTGACCTTTGACCTTTTGACTTCAAAATAAATAGGAACCTTCCTCTTTTGGATGTGATCAAAATATGGAAGTCTGACAAAGACGCACCAAGTAGTATGAAAATTAGAGACCGGACAAGCTCAAATCTATGGCATTTAGTGACAGTGACCTTGACCTTTGGACCTCAAAATGAATAGAAATCTTCCTCTTTTGGATCTGATCATGTTATGCAAGTTTCACAAAGATGCCCCTTAGGCTAGTAGTATGAAAGTTAGAGACCGGACAAGCTCTAATCTATGGCATTTAGTGACAAAAGTTACCTTTGACCTTTTGACCTCAAAATAAATAGGAACCTTCCTCTTTTGGATGTGATCATGTTATGTAAGTCTCACAAAGATACACCAAAAAGTATGAGAGTTAGAGACCAGACAAGCTAATTGTGGACGCCGACAGCCCGCCCATCTTTCGCCAATTAAAAGCCGAGATTTGCTACGCAACTCGGCTAACCAGTCTGGTGCCCTGTTTGTATCATTTCAGTATGTGTGAATAAGGGTATATTGTACACCCACTGCTTCCTTAATTCACTTACAGAGAAATAAAATTCTAAATGCAAACTTTGTGTGCTTTCCTTGGCAAATTTTTAAAATACAAATTGGGATCTGTGTGTCGGATCAAATACAAATGCATGTCTTCCGATAGACATTGTCAGAATTGAAAGTAACCATTGTCCGTTATGATTACGGTACACATGCATTCTAATGCAATAATTACTAATACCCAATCATGTTTTAACTATGATAATTGAAACTTTTTAGCTGGTTTGTTGCGATGATGCAATAGTCAGGGAGATTATCTTCATTAAGAATCGGCAATGTAGTGAGATATCTAAAGTAACATCATACTCTCACTATTACATGTTCAGAGTAGAAAAACTGTACCAATTTCCACTTCATATTGTTTAATTCAATCAATAATCAAATAAAACGTACATGTTGCCACCTTTTTCAAGAAATACACAAAAGTATGTCCACATCAGAAAACAGCACAATTTCATTAAACAGCATAAAGATAAGAATACACATCAACATCAGAAAATAGCATATTTTCTTTTAAACAGAAAAGTAAAATTACATGGACTCAACAATTTATTAAAAAAATGTTACTTAATTATAATTTACATATAAATTAATTGTGGATATCAGGGAAATTATTGATAACAGACATAAAATAGAGAAAATATCCACATGGGAGTTATTGCCCTTGACAAAAATTTTTTAAAATGTAGATAATTGATTATTGATAGAAAATGTTTTTTAAAAATTCAGTATCAAATGGTTTACCAGATTTTTTATTGTATCAACTAAACAAAAATCCTACAAAAGAGATGTTTCTATTATGAACAATTTAATTTTGCAAAAATGGACGTCACATGAGAGTAGAATTAACGTTAATGTGAACAAATTTTGTAATTATATAATGTCTCTAATCTCTGTACTAATGTACATGCATTTTTCTTTGACTTATGAAAGAAAAATAAATCCAGTTAAAACATACATTATTCATACCATTTTTATTTTACATTTCTTAAATGTAAAATATCTTACAAAAAAAGGACCCATCAAAAGTTGGGGATTCCTCAAATTTTCATGGGAGGCAAGCTGTTCCTAAACCATGAGTCCAGGACTCACCTTGAAAAATTCCTAGTGACAACGCTGGCATAAAAACCAATTAATGCAGCTTCAAGTCTCTACATTGTAGAAGCATCTCTATATCTTTGGGTGTCTACATAATTTAGAAAGCCTGTTTAAAAGAGGTACCATTTTGTTTTTTCAAGGGCAACAACTTTTGTGGATTTAAGAACACAGAGCAATTAATTTAAAAAAAATTTGGCAAGCTTTCTTCATCAATTCAATCCTTCAGTCTTACTGTCTCAAGTAATTCAATAAAAAAAAATGATGAAAACATTAAAAAAAAATAAAAACACATGGAATCAAAGCATTCAAAATAAACATATTTCACTGAATTTCATATTCATTCAGTTGCCAAACTTTCATCCATCATTGAGATCAATCTAAATGCACTACATGTACTGCAATGTATGTGTTCACTGGTTGAGCCTATGACCCAGTGCCTATAAAGTACTAGTACACAGAATTCTCTAATCACTTATTTGTTTGTGTAAGGAAGATGAAGCACCTTGGCAGATCCCAAAAAGTCACGGTATATGTCTTCCGATTTGGATTACCCAATGCATCATCACTGAAAGCACACAAACAAGCTTACTGCTTGGTCATGAGGCCATTTGATTTGTTTGCATGAAAGACGATTGATATCCCTGCATGATCACAGACAAACATCTTGTCCAAGGAAAATACTCCTACTAGAGTGCAGAATGAAATACTCCTACTAGAGTGCAGAATGAAATACTCCTACTAGAGTGCAGAATGAAATTGTTTGTCCAGAAAACCTGCTTCACATTGCTGATCAATAGAGTATAGTGTTAACAGTTTAACACAACAGAAGTAATGTGGAGCCTGATAGAATACGAGGAATAATACATGTATGTCTCATAAAGTATCTCTCCTTGTTGTACATCACACAATCACACTAATATTACCACAGTTTGACTGGTTTATATATACTGAGGTGCCCCAATGGATTATATTTTGTATTCATTTCATTGTGACCATCAGAACCACATTTAAACTAATAACAAAATGTGGTGGTAACAAAGTCAGAAATGACTGTCATCATTCAAAGGTTATACCTACAGAGTTCCTCATAATCATACCAAAACCTGCCTTCATGACACAGAATTTCAAATGTCCTTGCCAAAATATCTTTGACTCATACTTCTAAATATACTGAGTGTTTGGTAAAAGGGCAGTTGCTAATTTTTATAAATGTCTTACAACTGACTGACAGGGAAGTTTGACAGCATTATATAGCACAACATTGAAATTGAAGTCCTGGTCAGCACTACCCGAGTTAATCAAAACAAGCATTCTGAGAGTATTGCATGGCAAAACATAGTCCCTTACTGAAAATTACTGGACCGCAACAATATTCAAAGTTCATTATGTTGGTTATGGTAAAGGGGAAAATTGGAGAACCAGGATAGAATGGCTGGAAATCAATTATCATTCAGGTAAAAAGACTAAACCAGGAAAAAAGACAAATTTATAATTTATTTACAGGTTTAGGTCTTTAACCAAGTCAATGAACTGTGAAATGTAAGTGGTCATGCATATATAATTTAGCTACATTGTTGTATTACTATGCTAGAAGTTTTAACGAGTGTAGTATTCTCTACAGAAATAACAAACTTGAATGTAAAAATTGAAGTTTTGAAAATTTCCTTCCAGTGATATTGAACTTTTACAAATGACCTTGAAACTCAATCAGGAATCTGATCTTAAATACCATAAATCTGGTTATTTTTGCTGTCGATTAATTTTTAGCGTTTTTGCGAGTCAGTTGGATTCGCAAAATATTTTTCTCAAAAATAACTCTACCGATGATGTTTCACACGTTTTTTAATATGTTTTTACATAAATTCACGAAAATAAGAAACACAACAAGATGCGTTTGTGAAACATAAATGTCCCCGATATTGGCCAATTCCGAAGATGGCCAAGGTCACAAGGACAAATATCTTGGTACCAGTAGAAAGATCTTGTCACAAGAAATGCTCATATGCAATACGAAAGTTCTAATATTTACCATTTAGAAGTTATGACCAATATCAATTTTTTTTTTAAGTAGGTCAAATGTCAAGGTCAAAAGGTTTAGTACTAACGAAAGGTTTTGTCACAAGGAATACTCATGTGAAATATCAAAGCTCTATCACTTATTGTTGAAAAGTTATTAGCAAGGTTAATATTTTCAAAAAGTAGGTCAAATTCCAAGGTCAAGGTCACAGGGTCAAAAATATTGGTACCCACGGAAAAGTCTTGTCAAAACGAATACTCGTGTGAAATATCAAAGCTCTATCATTTACTGTTCAGAAGTTATTAGCATTTAGGTTTAAGTTTCAGACAGAATTACAGAATGACAGACAGGATAAAAACAATATGCCCCCCAATCTTCGATCTTGGGGGCATAAAAATGAATATATAGGCTTTTTACTCAAATTCACAAAATAAATCGACGCAAAAATATCCAGATTTACGGTACCAGTCTCTGAAGAAGCATGACCAACAAAAACACACAGGTCCATATATTGATTCTTCACTCAATAGCATACTTATCAATGAAACCTCCTTTTGTCAATTTCTCTGGAGGTTTCAAAATTTCTCAATGAAAATTATATACAGAAATCAATCGATTGTATATTCAAGAATAGTAATGCTGTAAGGGCTATAAATTTGCAAATTATAAGTTGATTATCTCCTATTTCTGGCTCTCTATAAGAGAACAATTCCTAATTTTGTGGTTATTTAATAGGGAATTAACAAAATAGAGAAACTAGTAGGGGAGGGGGTTCTATGCATTACTCAACTTTTGACAAATTCTTACATAAACTTGTACTTAAGGACACATATCGCATGTTTCGAAACTTTTTAATTTTTTCAGCAAAATTAATTCATTTTATGCTTAAAACTACTTTACATGTGTTTTAAACGAAACAGTTTGCGTAGTTTTCGAGTGTGAAAGCGATGAAATTCAAATATTTACTTCTATATCTTACGTGCCATTATGTGTGACGTCATATGTGACCTAAAGCTAGAAGGTTTCAAAACAGTTGTTAGCCATTTCACAGATTAGATTTACTGGACAAAAGAGCCAATTATCACAATAACGGCTTGTAAATAACACTGCATTAGGGTGTTTTGTGCCGTTTAAGGGCGTACTAGCTGTCAGTTTGGACATAGACATAGATAAACTGCGAAACAATGATTCTATTGAAGCTAAGCACTGTTACATGTAGGCCTACAGCATATGCATTCCGTTCTGGTCTTCAAATTCAATACACACTCGCACCAATAATACCACAAAGGCATAACTTAATTGTGCTCCTGGTAGATTTACCAAAATTTTAAAGATAAAAACAATTGAACTTTCAATTATGAATAATAAAATATTGCATTTCCTAACTTTGAATTGAATTATACATGTAGGCCTAATGCTTTCATTTTACTTTTTAATGAACGCTTAACAATACGTGTTGTGCGTATTCAGCCTAAGTTATAAACGTCGTGCTCTCACTTCCTAACAACGTGTAGATTAAAAAAGAATGATAAATAAAATTGCCTGATTGAAATAAAGTATTGTGATTTCCACTATAAGTTTTATCATTTTTATTTTAAATTACTTTTTTTGAAATGCACCTGTGACAACTTAGTAGGTCAATTCAATCCATTCTCATATCGCACTGATATATCGTATCATAATTCACCTATAATCCAAAACGCTTAGGCCAATTCAACTTAATTGATAGATTATCATCGCTGCTCACCCCTCAAAAATCGGCCCGCCCCAAATTTTTTTATTTTGCGAAACTTGATTTCCGGAAAATTTTCATGTCCGATGACGGTATTTACACTTCTTGTTTATATTTCCGGTATGGCAACGTGAAAAGCCACGTGAAGAAACTAGATATGGTTTTCTTAATTCCTCACGTTCTTACGGGCGTAAATGAAAGGAAGGGGTAAATGTTCTTCATATCATGAAGAAGTTTGGTATCTTTCTGTGTTTGAAATTAAGCTTAACCTGGAATTCGTCTGTGAAATAAGCATAGATTGATATCCATCTGGTATTGACAGAAACTCGTTTTTCATTAATATTTTTCTCAGAAAATAAAAATTAAAAAATAAAATCCTCCCACCCGCCCCATAATTTTTGCTGATCCTGGATGATAATCTACTAATTAAGTTGAATTGGCCTTATTACGGATATTTAGAGGAATAATATTACCAAGTAGCGTTTAGACAATGACTCCGTGTCAACATTATTTAATCTGCGATTACTTGCTTTCCTCGCTACAATTGTGTCGCTATTTGTATGCACTGGTGGTTAAAACATATAACAGTGTATAAGACTCATGAAATTTGTCGACATCGAAATAAATGTTGTCCATGATGAATAAATTAGGCCCCTAAAACCCAAGTTTTTAAAAATATCTAACACTTCTTTCGACGAAGGTCGCAGATGACGTCACTGTACCACATGACTACCTAACCAATTAACTAGACTTTATGAAATCGGGGCTTAGATTAAGTCCGTATTGTGGTTAATTATTGCAATATTTTGGCGAATGAACTATTAGAAATAATATAAGCATATAAGGAAGACAAAATGCAAATAATTTTATATACTTTGAAAACAAGAGATGTGTCCTTTGATAGAAGGTCCCAGGCTTTCTGAAAAGATGAGAAAATGTAGCTTAAATCTTGTTTACAATGAATTTGATAATTCCTCTTTCAATAACCTAGCTAGCTTCAGATTTTCACTTAGACATTGAAAAAACAAGAGGTACTGTGAGCAATGCTCACTAAGAATACCCCCCGCTTACCCCAATCTCCCAAACGGTGTTGTTAATAGGTATAAATTACCTCTTTCCTGAGTGTAAAAATATGGTATGCTTTTGTAGAAAAAAATGGAAGATATAGTCCGAACACAAATCCATGGCATAAACCTATAATTTTGACCTTGAGATGAAAGGTCAAGGTCATAAAGAGGTCATGAATGTACATGACACATAGTCTCATGGTGATACACCCATGTCTTATGGTATGACTATGTCAAAACCCTATAATCAATTTTGACCTTGAGGTCAAAGTTCAAGGTCATATAGAGGTCATGAAGGTACTCGACACATCGTCTCATGGTGATACTCATGTGCCAAATATGATAGGCCTATGTCAAAGAACAAAGAAGTCATGGCCCAGACACGAATCCATTGTAAAAACCTTTAATTTTGACCTTGAGGTCAAGGGTCAAGGTCATATAGAGGTCATGAAGGTACTCAACACATCGTCTCATGGTGATCCACCTGTGTGCCAAATATAGTATGCCTAAGTCAAAGAACAAAGAAGTTATGGCCTGGACACGAATCTGCACAGACAGACGGACGGACGGACAGACAGAGTGATTCCTATATACCCCCAGAACTTTGTTCGGGGGGTATAATAATAAAAACCTATATCTTTATGCAAGGTACCATTCCTTAAAAATTTATAAAAAGCAGATATCTTATACACAAGGCTGAATTAACACATAAGCCTACTAATAAATTAGTATAACCTCATCTCTAATGAGAGGGTATAATTAAGAAATAAAGATCATGTTTTTGTGTATGTTGCAGGATAACCTCGAAGGTCAAGAAATGTTGTTTTGTATAAAAGCCGGGGCTTTTCTATTTCAAACAACATTTCAAGACCGAGCAGGTTATCCTGCATCATCCACGAAAACAAGAACTACTACGACCCAGATTTATACAGCCGATCGTTTACCTATACAGCCACAAATTAGGTCACCGTGACGTCATGGCAGACAAGGCCTACGTTTTTTATTGAAGAAGGTGAGGTGGTAGGATATACTAGATCTATTCTTAAAAATATTTCAAGTATTATTTTGATGACAGATTATATCAACTCCTTTGAATACACAGTTCAAGAAAACTACACATACTTGATAGAGGGTAATTTTTGTTTCCTCAAAAGGGAATTCGTATGAAGATCTGGTCCTTCAGTGGACAGTTTAAATTATTTTTGCTTTGGACGATCTGTTTCTCAACTGGTTCTTTATTCTTTTGAGAGCTTTAAGTCCTCTTTCACAGTCAGAGTCTACAAAACGTAAATTCTAATACTTGTATTGATTTTAAATTAATGTAATTTTACAAATGTCAGCATTGACAGCCAGTTGATGAAAATGGCTCTTCTCATGTCTCCTCAGAGATCCTCCCTCTAGGATACACAGAGGTGCACCACATCTGAATGTTCTTGGGATGTTACTTGAACTATCGACAGAGTTTACAAAACATCCCTACATTAAAGACATTGTCGTAGGTCAATCTAATTTTTTTTTAAAATGCATGAAATTATTTTTAATTGCATTATCTAAGTACACCAAATTAATTAAATCTAACGTTAACACTCATTACATTCAGTCCACTTTGATGTAGTCAACAATAAGAATTCTTTCTCGTTGCCTTAATTTCGTTCACGATCGGCGCAGATCTTGCTGTGTTGTTAATTTTTTTTACTTTGTCGCGCACATTGTTACTGTGTCGCAGCCGCACAATAAAAACGCTGATGGAGAACCATGAGTAGAATTATGATATATACATTTCCAAAAAGAAATTTATTTCTTAAATATTCCTTCATGTGTCTGTTGGTTACCAGAGTCAATGAAGCACAAAATGTAGGTCTTATGCAGCATCCAGACTAAGCATCCCGTGTCACACGAGGCAGTTTGAGTTGTAATCCACGTGCCCTATTGTGAGACTACAGATTAACATTGTGTCTACAGACAAACACATAGACAACAGGAGGACAGAATATACCCTCAACTTTCTATTGCAGGGGATATATATGTAACTAACTTTTAAGTTTTATTAGACACATGAGTGAGTTTTTCTGGTTGGCTCAAAATTTAGTACTGTTGCAATTAATGTACATTAATTCTGATAAGACAGGAGTGTTTAAGGTAAAATTATCTTTTTTTCTTTTCAAATTAACATCATTAATTTACCTATATAACGGTGATATATAATAACTTCTGCAGCATACACTATTTGATTTTATATCAGATTAAAAGTCGAAACTTTAGTTTGTTCTCGAGTAATTTAACTCTCTGACATCATCCGTTGGCCTTATATTTGCATAATGTTTATGCACTGCGCATGTCAGAAAGAAAACACAGCATCAGTAAGTTTTGACATCAAGTTCACAGACTGTGGATATACATGTAGGAGTATAAGGATGTATCAGACTAAATTCATTATGCTAGATCATCTGTAAAATACTAAAAGGGAGTTAGATATGCACTGATCCAAGAATTCCAGGAAAAGAGCACATATGATATGCTAATATGATTCACATGATATGCTAATACGATTCACATGGTCAGCACTTGGCTCAATTCGGAAAGAAAATGTGTAAAAAGATGGGCTAGCTGTCTTTTGAAACCATTTTCATTTATATCTCAACAACCATAGTTTTTACATGCCTATTCAATACAGTTTTTTGTTTCATTTTATTCATAAAATACCGTAGTATCAATATCTTTATTAAAATCTGATATAAAAAATAGGGCACTGCTAAACCGGTACATGATACACCCGCATAGATTATTGACCCAGGAATTTGAACAAGTAAATCCATATCCAAGGATAGATCAATATAAAATGTTCTATGAGTTGCAAAATCAAGGTATTTGCAAAGACAAATCTAAGCCCATGGGCTATAACTTCTATACACATGGCTAAGGGTTAATTTTTTTCCACAGATAAACAGAGACCAAAAATTATATGCCCCCAAATGTTTGAATCTGTAGGCATAAAAAATTATAAGTAACAATTAAATACATGATGAGTTGCATTTTCATTCACATTGACAACTATATACATGTACCTCCCTGATATGGTAATATGCACATCTACACATTGTGATCTTCCTTTGTACTAAGTTTCATTGAAATCCCCCAAAGGGTTTAAGAGGAGTTACGAAGACAAGGTACTTGCATAAAATAAATCTAAGTCCAAGGGCCATAACTCCTTCAAAAATAATGGTGCAGCATTCCCCATTGTAATATGCACATCTCCACATTGTGATCTTTCTTTGTACCAAGTTTCATTAAAATCCCCCAAAGAGTTTAGGACGAGTTGCGAAGACAAACTTAAAGGGACAGACAGACGACAGCAGTATATAGCATAATACGCCTGCATTCTAAAGCGGGCATATAAAAATTGGAGCATACAACTAACCTAGCTATATCACATGATGATGTCTGGAACAACAACAAACAAGAAATGTTTCTAAAACATATATGCCCCCCCCCCCCCTTGTGCAAAATAGAACAGGGTTATACACATGCATCATTTTATTGAGAGTAGTGCCAAAACAATTCAAGATATTGAGTGGACAATATTTTTCTATGTGACCCAGAGTGGATTGACCCCTGGACTTCGATCATGTGACCTAAAAATAAATAGGGGTCAGTTACTTCTTAGGATGTACCAGTGTACCAAGTTTGGTATCAATTAAACAAATTCATAAAATATAGGAGACAATAAATTACAACTATGCAGTTTGACCCTTGACTTTTAACCATATGAACTAAAAATCAGTAGGGGTCATTTACTCCTTATGATGTACCAGTGTACCAAGTTTGATGTCAAGGAAAGGGTTCTCAAGATATTGATGTCCAGCATGGATTGACCCTTGACCTTTGACATGAAAATCAATAGGGATCATCTTCTACTAATAACGAACCAAAACATGAAATATCATTACGATCAAGTGAATGGTTCTCAATATATTGAGCGGACCAGGTGGTCTACCGACTGACATACCAACATATGTATCTGCTTATATATAAGCAAATATATGTTCGTCTTCTTTGAAGGGGGACATAAAATTAAGGCATGATAATTGTTTTGTTTACTCCTTTCCGACAAAGTTTTATCTTTTAAATTAATTTTCCAAATGTAGAAATGAAAATAATTTTGTAAACAAAATTAATGGTACTGTCAAAGTGGGCCCAAGTGTCACCTGAAACCCAGGTTGCAAATCTGTATACGTACATCATCTCCATAGATTACCTAGCCATCATTAGCCTGTAAAAACAAATGCAATGTTGTGGGATATCAAACAAACTGACTGAACAGTATTTCAATCGACGGAACACTTCGGAATAAAAAAATCACCGTGGTATTATGACATCAGCTGGATTCCGAAGCTTTTTTCTCACTGTACATAACAGTTCTTTTTTTTGTAATATTCATCTTGGAAACATTACAATGAACAACAATGGAAGATATGTGGAATTATTGGAGATAGAAAATTCATTAGTAACTTGAATCATCTTTCACCTTGGGGGATTTTCTCTATGTATTAGCCTAAATTTAGAAAAAATCATTTGAAAATCTGTGCTTCAGGGAAATTCAGATATCAATCAAAGGAAGGGGCCATGCTGTAAATATTGCTAAAATTAGTTCATAATTCATTAGAACCCCTCCCATCCCTTTAACACTAAGCTGTACTCTACTGGTATGTTCTCAAGATGTGTGTATTGAATCTAAAATAAACTATGGGTAACTAACACAACTTGGGACCCAGTGGCACAACGGTTACTTAACTTTAACAGACAGTTAACTTCCAATTAACTCTTACATTTACATAGCGTTAACTGACTGACGTTAACTGTCAATCAAACTCAACTCATCTTCATGCAACTGGGCCCTGGTGAACAACAGGCCCTAATTAAGTCAAATCACTCACATGAAAACACCAAGAGGTCCGGAGTACACAAATGTCCACCAAGTTTCCTGAGTTTTTTGTTTTTTTTTTGTTTTTTAAGTTTCCTGAGGTTGCTTGTATTTCAATTCAACAATTATGTAAACTTGAAGAAATAAACAGATCACCAACACATAAGTAAATTTATTTGGTTGATCGGTTTCAACCGTGGGATGGTCATCATCAGAACAATCGTACATGAATGTTGTCTACAGTAAAACATGCAACTGATGTTGCCATTAACAATGTAAAAATGAGGAAGGTTTGTACATATTGCAGATTTGCTCAATAACCATCAAAACCTGTCAACCAAATAAATTTATCTATGCATTCTCATGATGTGTTGGTGATCTCTTTATAAATTTAGATCCAGACTAGTGAATACCATGTGGTATCCACTTGAGAGAATATTCCGCAACTTTAACCTTAACTTAAAGTGTTGATTTCCAGTTTTGACTGTGATTGTAATTACATGTACATATTTACAAAACCTCATACATCACGAAGTTCCACAGTCACTAACTACACCAGGCATAATCGTCACCATTTCCAGTCACTAACTACACCAGGCATATTATCGTCACCATTTCCAGTCGCTAACTACACCAGGCATATTATCGTCACCATTTCCAGTCGCTAACTACACCAGGCATATTATCGTCACCATTTCCAGTCACTAACTACACCAGGCATAATCGTCACCATTTCCAGTCGCTAACTACACCAGGCATATTATCGTCACCATTTCCAGTCGCTAACTACACCTGGAATAATCGTCACCATTTCCAGTCGCTAACTACACCAGGCATAATTGTCACCATTTCCAGTCACTAACTACACCTGGAATAATTGTCACCATTTCCAGTCGCTAACTACACCAGGCATAATTGTCACCATTTCCAGTCGCTAACTACACCAGGCATAATAGTCACTATTTCCAGTCACTTTACACAAAGCACACATTCTCTAATAAAAAACGATTTTTCCATGGCATATGTCTCTAAATTATTTTCTCAAAAATTAGTCTCATTGTATAGTCAAAACAATTCGTAATTTTACCTAATATTCAAATTATATTATGACATAGCAAAGCACAGGTGGAGGGTAAAATTTACTAATTAAGCAATTAACAATCCACCCCACAAAGAAACACAGGGGATGTGTCACCTATATAAACACCTAATTAACATGGCTGAGCTAGCCTCTGGCATTCATTGAACCCAGGTACAATGAAGTTTGTTTATTGACCAAAGGAGCCCTGTGGCTCATAGGTACACTGTGTACAATACAGGCAAATGGCAGAGGATTCAGAATTATTACAATATGTAAACATATATTAATATCAGACAAATAAATTTAGAAACAAATAAATCTAAGCAACGACAAAAGAAACATCATTAATGACAGTTAACAGATAGTGCTTCTCTTTGTTTTGTAGCTCTCACTAAATACTGACAAAGCTTATGAATAGTTTTAAAGTTATATACACTAAAAAGTTCTACAAGTTTGAAAAAGGAAGGTTTTTTGTAGTAATAAGGTTTGATATATTTTTCACGTAAACCAAAAAATGCTGGGCATATCAAAACGAAATGAAATTCGTCTTCTATTTCCTGCAAATTACAAAATGAGCATTTGCGTTCGATTCTAGGTAAATTTTTGTACCTTCCATTTTCAACATTCAAAGAATGTGCAGAAATTCAATATTTGCATAGTAATGACTTTTCCTTGTGTGACAATCGCTTTACAAGATATCTCTGTAAACTAAATGTGTCAATTATTTCTTTATACAAAATACATTTCGATGAAATTTCAAAAGCACTAAAACAGCTTTGTATAAATGCATCGGTGAGACACTGTTCCACAAGAAAAGAAAAATGATTAACATTACCAACATTTTGCTGTTCCCAAAAAGTTCCAAGACCCAAGAATAAAGTTCTTTTCTAACTGAATTCAACCAGTTTGCGTAGTTTTCCTTTTGAGTATTGTATTCAAATAGCAATTGTTCATAACATGTTTTTAATATACAATTATTTGTATTAAGCAAGTTACACCAATATTTCAAAATTCGAAGTTTCCTTTGGACATACATTGGACATCAGCCAAATTAAAAATAAACCATTAGATTATTTGAAGATTTTCGAAGCAACATAATTTTCTTCAAAAAATTTACATGTACTTGCTCAATATGTGGGGCTTTATGAAATCCCCACATTTCACATCCATAATGTCAGAACAGAACTTACATATGTATCAAATAAAGAAAGTAAAGTTAATTAAGTCTCAACATTTAAATTATTCTCTTTCACCCTTCTCCACAAAGAGAATGTACATTTTTTAGCTTTGGTTGCAATTGATTTCTGCGTACAGTCAAATTTACCGTTGTATTTAACATCCACACCTAGATACGTAAATGCGTCAACAATATCAATCTCAACATTATTGTAAAAACACTTTTCAAAATCTCTAACTTTACCACCATTTCAAAAAACTACCATTTTTGTTTTGCTGATGTTTACCTCTTCTTCTAAAAAAAAAAAAAAAAAACCCTGGAAGATGATTGGTGGTGTCCTAAAGATGTGCAGTATAAAGTTTTTTTTGGAATTTTCATTTTCATTCAATTAGGGCAGGGGGGGGGGGATCAAAAACTTCTTTTTTTTTTCTTCTTCTTTTTTCTTATCAAAACCCTTGGTTATTAAAACCAAACCATCTTTTGGAAGGTAATTGGTCATGTCCTATAGATGTGCAATAAGGTTTCAGAATTTTCATTATCACCCTTGGAGCCAAATGAGGGCTGAAAACGTAATTTTCTACAAAAACCTGGTTCCTAGAACTCCTCTTACATTTTATGCAGTAGCCAAATTATCTTTGGAAGATGATTGGTGGACTGTCCTGTATATGTGCAATAAAGTTTTGGAATTTTCATTTTCACCCTGGGGACCAATTCGGGGTTGGAAAATGACTTCTATTTTGTAGAAAAACCTGGTTTCCATAACTCCTTTTACATTTTATGCTGTAGCCCAGTCACCTTTTGGGAGATGATTAATGTGTTCTGTAGATGTACAATAAGTTTACAGAATTTCTTTTTTCACTTTGAGGAGCAAATAGGGTAGAAAAATGACTAACAAAAAAAAAACCTGGTGCTAAGAGCATTGTGTTATGAGCAAAATTAGAATATATTTGCTTTATGGGTTGGTATCTCAACCATTTTAAAGATATTTGAACAATGAAAAAATACTGGGTGTTGGGATGGTCATGGGGCACTTGCCCGACAGAATATTTTATGCATCTTAATTGACATACATACAGCAATAATATATATATATGGTATAGGGTTTTACATATGTTTGAAAAGGAATGTTTTTTCGGTTTCAATAATACATACATGAGTATGGTTTTGCACAGGTATTTTGTTTAAATCCTGGTTGTTGTGACGCTCTCACCCCGAGGACCTCCAAATCTCATCCTTAAATGAGCAAGATATCACCCTTTGTCTCATTCAATCTATCACACATTGTATGCACGATTTGTAACGTAAAATTGATGAAAATGGCATCATTTTACGCTAATAATGTCAGATATTTCAGCTCAAAATATTTTATATTCAAAAGATCTTGAAAATTGGGGAGGGGGCTTCTTGCATTTGCTGACCTAGCTTATTTTCTTATATATCCAATAACAGCAACTTTGACCTCAGATGTCATATACACTGTACTGTAAATAATGTTCTATGCGATAAATTAGTTTCTCACAACTTAGGGAGACTGGTTGTCTTTGACACAAAAATAAATTTTCCGTGAATATTTTTGCATATCCACACAGTAATACACAAACTGAATATTCAGAAATCTTATGTCTTGTAGATGAATATAATACTGCAAAATTGAGAAACAATTATCACAAAAATAGAACAGATTTACTGTAATGACATCTAACATCTAGACAAGTAGGATTGCTCTCATTAATGTAACCTTATATTAGAGCTTGGTTTTCATTTGGGCCTATATGAAGATTTCCATTTCCTTTAAGTATTTGACCTTGACAAGGTCGTATCCATGCAACCTCAAAAGAATAATTAAGACCTTGATCCACACATGTTAGGCCTTTACGTGACAAACAAAATTCTTGATGTCCACCTGCCACTCATGAAAGCTACAGACGAATACAGCTTGGTTAAAATACAATCTTACAAATTAATGATTTACATTAAGTTATAGTTGGACATTTTCATCTTTAAGATTGAAATAACATATGACTAATGCATGTGAGTTTGTATTTATCCCATAAATTTTATTTCTGTACCCACATACAAATATCAAATGACAAATAAATAGATTAGCATTTCACATTTTTAAGTTGTTATAGTGTCAAGTTTCGCAAAGACATCAAATACTTTTGTACTCAAATTTGCTGTGTATACCATTTAGAGTGCAGATGTTTTTATCCAAGTGCAAAAACAGTCAAGGCCATTTTGGATCATCTTGTTTTGACGTAGATTGACAATAAGTCAAAATACGTGATCGTTAAAGCATCGTTTTTAGCACTTTTATAAGAAGTTGTTATCTACCAAGGGTATCAGGCCATACAAAATCAATTTCCAAACAAAATCATCATAACACATTTAAGGACATCCCTGTCTAAACTCTTGTGAAGCAACTTGTTATGAAATATTAGTTTTAAGTTCATCTTTACAAGTACTTTTCAGAAAGGAATAAAATTCATTCCTTTCCTTTGGGATTTATAACAGTACAATGTGTTACTTTCCTGAAAATAAAAATCTTAAGCGGTGCGGCAGTGGTTGTAAAATTTCAAAGGTTGAACATACACGGGAGTCCCTTGAGAAGATTGATTAAACGCCCCTGTTTCCTTCACCATGAAACAGATATTATTGCCTATATGGTGTTATTTCCAGACAGACCTATATACAAAGTGATCCTTGCGTGTCTGCCCTTCTAGACATAATACGCGACATATAACACTACATTCTCCAATATCAGAATGATCATTATTTTCACTCACTATTTTTTGCAAAATCTACAAACTTAAAAGCATGCATGAAAATGTCAAAATCTGAATTATACTCGTATTGCCAATTTTGCCCTACAATGTCATTCAGCTTTAAAATACCACTGAATCCATAATCGAAACAACAACTATGCTTTTAACACAGCCTGTTCGAACTTGTAGAAATGTGGAAAGATACATAATGCCGTATTATTGAGCTAATGTCATTTATTCACTGAAAATAAATGACAAAGTAAATCACTGAAAATATATGAAAATTAAAAACATGGCAGAAAATAACTAAGTGTTGAACAAAGTGAAATTAAATGAATATGACTACAAACAGTTGACCATATACACATGTATGTGTGTGTCATATTGCAGTTATAGATATTACCATCAAACATTTAATTGATATAAACTGCATGTATGAGCCATATCATATGTCACATGATGGAAACCATCATTGATCACTTCAAAATTACAGCTGACTTGGACTATACCTTATTTACACCTAATTTTATTACAGTAAGCGCGATCACAAAACTAAGAGAACATAAATTCCTGAAAAAGATCGATATTTATATACACCACTGCCTACCAGGAGGACCTGTAGGTCATTTAATTTTCCCCTTTTGACCTTCAACCTCCTACAACATCTGAGCATACAATAGAACTAACAAATCCAGACCACAGAATGCCTTTACTAGGTAAATGTGCCATGGTTCAGGTTTTATTTCAGTCCGTAGATTCCCAGAAAGACTCAAAAGCTAGTGTTGGGAATCGGCTGAAGAACAATCATTGATTACTTGGAAGTTTAATCGGAGAGGCTGCTCAGGCACATCAATTTGATTATTGATTAAATGTGATATTAAGTTATATAAACTAGGAGTTTTTCTGTAAAATTATTAATGAAATACAGTTGTATAACTTGGACCCATGAAGATGTATATATAGACACTGTCTGTTGCTCAACTCCTTTGTTTTAAATCAAATATTGTTTTATTAATGAACAATCAGCTAAGAATCCTAACCTCTTAATCTTTAGCTTTGAATTCAAATGTTTTATGGATTCTCCTGTTCATTCTTATAGCTTGAAGAGAGCAAAAAATCTTCAAAATCCATTCTTAAAATACATAGTTTCAAAGATTGATTACAAAAAAGACTATTGAATCATTACTGGAAAAAAAATTAAATGATAGATTTTCAATCATAATTAACGATCACTACTAAATGTTACGCTATAAATCTTTACCAAGAAGCCTGAGATTTTAACCTACGTACATGCATGTACCTCCAACAACCACTCTTGAAAGGTATCATCTAATGGATTCATGATATTCTACTACTGTGTTTCCCAAAGGAACAGTCAAACTTTTATGGCCTATAAACTGTTCAACTAAAAGCTAAGAGGAGTCAAAATGAAACCAGACATATATACCACTTCTCTCCAAGAAATGAAATTCTATTACTAGTGTACAAAGTTATATATAATGAAGACCTGTATATAAACAAAGTAATGTTCATTAAATGTATGCTTGACCTTTCACTTCGACATCAATAAGTATTTTCTTCTTTCCCCTACTGCAATGAATGCAGCAAGTATGAAACTGAAGGATGAAAAGGTATCAACATTTGTCATATTCAAATACTGACTGTAACCTTAATCTATGACCGTTTGGCCCATAAATTCATTGGCAACTCTCTCTGCCCTCCTTCATATGAGAAGAAAACAAGACGTACTGTGAGCAATGCTCACTAAAAAAAAACCCAGCTTACCCCAATCTCCCAAAGAGTGTTGTTAATTAATAGGTATAAATTACCTCTTTCCTCAGTCTGATTAAAATCAGACCCCATACTCA